>NC_089321.1:4860414-4961590 GCF_036669915.1 Pocillopora verrucosa
AGGTCTGCCGGTGCACATAAATGGATTCTTCGCTTTAAGTCAAAATAGGCGATATATCAAGTCTCCAAATGCAGATCAAGAAGAGCGAGAAAGTATGGGTCGGCGGAAACTGACTGACAAGTCACTGTTGTGGAATAAGTGTCTCCTGGAGGAAGCCACACCAAGGGCATATGCCACCCTAATTTTGCAAGCTACAAAATGGGTCTCGTGTTTTCTACCAAGAACATTAATTTACAAGTAAGTGCTAATATCTATCAATTCACTCACCATTAAGCTTTCTTCAGCTAAATGGGACCAGAAAGTCATAACCAATAACAAGGTGGTAGCCCACATATACATGCGTGCATGATGAATTCTTGTCTATGAAAGATTCTCAGAGTTAAGTAGTACTTCGTGATCATTTTTATTACTAACGCTCGGTAATCTAAATAGCTTTTTTCTGATCTTAGATTTTAAATCAACAGTCACGGGTTACCTTCATTATGATAAACACATGTCGTTGAAGTTAATTACGAAGAAATCCACGTTTGATATGTTTTACAGCAACAATCTTGCTGCTTTAAAATTCGATGTGATCAAGATATCTTGGTTGTTGTCTTGCAGAGCGTGGCCAAATATTACCTGCATTGACCAGAAGTGGACGAAGCTCATCAATCCTTTTTTTAGTATACTTTTACAGCACAATGTTGTTTACACCGATGCAGATTCTCGACGCTGGATTACAGTGGAAGAAGCGATTTTTGACCTACTTGAACAAAATGAAACCAGAGAAGTCGTTCTTCGAGTGTTGCTGTCAGCTAACGTTCCCGTTGTCTCTGCACCAAAACACGTCATCACGGCTATTACTAAGTATACCTCTATCGAGGAAATCAAACCCAGCCTCGTGAGATCGACCATGAAGAAAATTCCGTCATTTTACAAGAAACTTAATAGGCACGAAAAACTTTTGCTTCTTAATTTTTGTCTTAAAGATGGCAAGTTTGACTCGCTCTGTGATTTGGAGCTTTTGCCTATTTCCGATGGGAACTTCATAAAATTCAACAACCAATCGGAACCTGTGTATATCTGCTCCAGGGAACATCCCCGAGAACTTTTTCCAGGGCTAGAACATCGTTTTTTGGATGAAACGATCGGTGAGGCAATCACGGAGAGGCTTGAACCCGCAGGAAAGCAAGGTAAAATTACTTTCTCATTTGATAGTTCTTGATGTAAGACTATCGATTCCTTTGACATGGTTCCCGAACTAAAAAACCCCAAGTAGCTACCCCTGTCACACAAAATTCAGCTATTAAAGATTTAAATGTTGCGCGTCTGACGTTTAGCCTAGTTTTATTGCATCCTTGAAAGTTATTTTGGTCGTGTGCCCAATTCCTTTTTGGCTGGTTTTTCACCAAAGAAGCAGTCAATTTTAGACATCTAACTTTCTTTCAGGATCCACACAGTTGCGCATACTCCGTAAAGATCATGTAAAATCTCTTCTTCAACAAGCATTACCGCTTGAGTGGAGGAAGGGAAACGCCGTCTCGTGGTATCCTGATGATCGAAACCATAACCATCCACCCAAAGAGTGGATCAGGGTCGTGTGGAGATATCTGCAAAATTGTTTTGCCGATGCAGACGATATTCTCAGTCTCGGTAACCTACCGCTGCTTCCGCTAAACATCTCAAAGATACCCGTCACCTTGGCGCGACTTTGTGAACCTTCCAGAGTAGTATTGAAACACTTTTATGGTCATTGCCTAGACGATGATGTATCAGATATTCTCGTCAAGCTTGGTGTGCTTATCATGACCGATTATCCCTCGTTCATTGGCCACCACCCAGCTGTTTCAAGAAGGTTTGTACATCCGCCATCCGTTCAAGGTGTTTTGAAAGCAATGGTGGTGTCCTCAAGTATGATGACTAACGGAAAACTTTTCGAAATTGTACGTATAGTGCTTTCTACCAAGGAAAAACAACTCCTGAGATCATTCTTGGTCAATATCAAATGCAAGCAGTTGTATCAAGAGGAGTATGATGTTCTGTGCTCTCTACCAGTTCTTGAGACTTTGGCGAAGAAATTCGTGTCAGCGAAGGAAGGTCTGTGTGCCGCACCCCCTGAGCCCCTTCCAATTACACTGAGAAGAGACCTCGTTGATGTTTCTCAAGACGATTCAATGACGTTTGCACGTCTGCTTGGAGTTGAGATTCTAACGCCCGTCGAGCTGCTTTGTCAGGTTGTATTTCCAGACATCAAGCGAGGATGCTACTCGGAAGAACAAATTGACAAGCTGATGGAGCATGTGTTGGATCGTTATGCAAGTGCTTTTCGAAAGAATGCTTATTTCAAGAGGAATTTGCAGGACTTGGCTTTCGTTTCCAGGCAGAAAGGACGAGCAAGGCCTTGTGAGCTATTTGACCCTAGAAACGTCATTATCAAGAATCTGTTCGTCCATGAGGATGTTTTTCCTTCCTCTACATACGGTAGCCCTTCAGTACTTGTGATTCTTGAAGAACTGGGAATGAAAGGCGAGGATGACGTCACCGCGACCGACCTCTATCAGAGTGCGAAGATGATAAGTAAGTTTGCCAACCTTCCGTCGTTAAAGGAGAAATCTAAAAGAATCTTGCACTTTCTCAAGGAGGATCCTCAAAAGATGCTGGACCTGGTTAGCGGACAACAATTGTGGATTTTACTGAGAACCATTCCTTGGGTTTCAAGACAAGAACAGCGACCCTATGGTTACCCTCCCTGCCTTCCGTATTGGAAAACAGAAGATGAAGAAAGTAAAAGATTTTTCAAGCCCGCTGAATTAAAGAGTCACCAATTTGCAAACCTAATTGGATCTGTAATGCCTGTTGTTGACGTGGGTAGAACCGAAACAATCAGTCAGTTTTTCGGCTGGCAAGATGAACCCCCTGTAAACCTAGTAGTCCACCATTTAGAAACTGCGGTGAGGTGCTACTCACCAGAGCAGAAACCTTACTTCATTGTGATGCTGACCGAAATATACAGGTTTCTTGGTGAGCACCACCATAATGTGGATGAGGCATTTGACGCCACCAACGTCTTTCCTTGGGTATGGAATGGAGATGGATTTTCCTTACCCAGTCACTTACTTGCCACAAGGCCATCGATTGATCTCGCACCTTACATACGTTGTCTTCCTCTGGACTTCGGGCAGCACTGTCGTCTTTTTGGATACTTTGGTATGCAGAAGGAATGCGATCCATCTGTTCTGTTAAGGGTCCTAAGGATGATCAAGGCAAAACACGACAGCGGAAGTGTCATGAGCCCTTCTGAAGTTAAACACGATCTTCAGTTATCTGTCAATATCCTGAACGAGTTGGCGAGTGGAGAGTTATCTGAGGCGCTTCAAGGAGAGATCCTGATCCCAACTTATCAAGAAGACAACTCCTGTGTCAGACTTCAGCCCGTAGAAAGTTGCATGTATGGGGAACAAATTGACGACGAGGAAATCGACTACTTTTACGTACACCCAAATGTCCCAAATGTAACCGCTGAGCGTCTTGGCGTGCCAATTATAACAAACCGACTGCTTGACGCTGATGAGCTGGCCATTGGAGAAGAGTTTGGACAGGGAGAAAAACTTACCACCCGACTCAATCGCCTACTCGAAGAGTACACGGATGGCTTTTCAGTTCTGAAAGAACTAATTCAAAACGCCGACGATGCTGGCGCCACAGAAGTCAAATTTCTGTATGACGAGAGAACGAATGAGAAAGCAATGACTTGTTTGATTGACGAGGGAATGAGGGGTTGCCAAGGCCCCGCGTTGTGGGTTTACAATGATGCAACATTTAAGGATGAAGACTTTGAGAACATTACAAAATTGAACGAAGCAACGAAACAGCACGACACCGAAAAGATTGGCAGGTTTGGACTGGGCTTCAATGCAGTATACAATTTAACAGATGTTCCCATGTTCATAAGCAGAAACAGCTTTGTAATTTTTGATCCACATACGTCGTATCTCGGGAAGGCTCTAAAGAACAAAACGACGCCTGGAATGAAGATCAATGTCAACAAAGATGTGACCAGGCTTCGTAAATTTAAAAACCAGTTCAAACCATTCAATGGTATATTTGGCTGCGATTTAGATCTCCAAAAAGAGGACAACTCTTTCAATGGTACTCTGTTTCGATTTCCGTTGAGAACAAGTGAGCAGGCTTTGAAAAGTGAGATAAAGAAACTGGCGTATGACGACTCGCAAATGCGAGAATTACTGCTTACGCTAATTAAAGGAGCCGAAACCTTACTTCTCTTCACACAGAACGTCCTCCGCGTGAGCATTTTTTCTTTGAACACACCCGAAGTTCAAGACGAAACAGTCAAATTGATGTTCAAGGTCACCAAATCATTGTCTCAGGATGGAATAGTAAGAGCCTTGTCCGTCCCTGTTTCCCTTCCTCCCACCGCGAACATTTTGAGCTTCGATGACCAGAATTTTTTGAAGCAATGCAGTTTCCTCCAAGCGTCATCACGAGTTGTTCGAGCATTTAGAACGGGACAGGTAATCGAACTGACAAAGTCCTCTATGAAGGTTAACGTCCACTGCGTCTTCACGGAATGCGGTCTACGCTTCTTTAAACCTGATGTGGCAACCATTCATCCCGAATGTACAACCTGGCTTATAGTCTCCTCCATGGGAGACGGACTTGCACTGAAGTTTGCTGAGAATGATTTTAGCCTTCTTCCATCAGGAGGGGTGGCTGTGCAGGTGGCTGCGAACAGCGCCGACAAATTTGTGCCTGTGCCTGTTTTTAAGAATGATGATGGAATAGATGTCAACGGGACTCTTTTCTGCTACCTTCCTCTTCCTATCCATAGTGGCCTTCCAGTACATGTAAATGGGGCTTTTGCATTAGCTGCGAACAGACGCCATTTACAAGAAAAACTCGAAGGCGACAAAGATTGTTATGGGGTTGACTGGAACAAAGCGCTGATGGTAGATTCCATTTGCTCAGCTTATGTGTGCCTCTTAGAAGATCTAAAGTCAATTGCTCCAACTGACGAATCTTATAGGTTCCATTCTTTGTGGCCAAAAGCCGATGAAGTATTGCCAAACCTCCGACACCTCACGCAGTCATTTTACAGGCAGATATCTATGGGAACTCACGCTTTGTTTTCTGATGGAGAGAACTGGTTTACTGTCAGTGAGGTGGTACTTCTTCATCCAGTTCTTCGAAACGATCCTTCGATTGGCGATACTTCGTTCAAAGTTTTCCAGCTTTTAATGAGCAAACGGGCAGTGGTTATTGATGTCCCTTTGTCTGTGGTGAATTCTTTCCAAAGCTGTGGAAGTGGGGAAGTTTTTAACTCAAAGATCTATGACAAAAATAGATTTCTTCGTCAAGTCTTTTTCCCGAATATATCCGCAGTTCCTTCGGATATGAGAGATAAGCTTGTGTTGCATGCAATGGATAACAACTGCGATGATTTGGTCAAAACTCATTCTTGTATTCCGGCATCTCCACTTGGAAACTCTCTTAGACGTCCTTCTGAGCTCATTCACCCAGGCAAAGATGCTGCTCCCCTCTTTCTACCTGAAGATGGCAGATTTCCATGTGGAAATGCAGAAACCTTTCTGAATCCTGGACGACTTGCAAAGCTTGAGCTCTTAGGGATGGCATCGGATTATCTTCCCTGGCAGGAAATGGCGGAAAGAGCTGAAAGCATCAATAAACTAAACGCTGTAAACAGTAAAGCGGCGGAGGAGAGAGCAATGGAATTTGTAAATTCTCTGGAGAAGAAGATTAGGCGCAAAGATGAAACCTATTCAGACCTCACAAGACAACGAATACTGGAGGCTCATTTTCTTCCAGCTCTTAGTAAACCTGTTAACTTTCCTTTACCTTGGAAGACCGATGAATATGATAAAAATGAGCTCTTCGCTCCAAAAGATGTGTTTCTAGAAAGTGAAAAGTATCGCTTGTGTAGCTTAAAGCCGCTCATCGGGTTGTCTATCTCTCGAGATGTTAAAGAGTTTCTCGAGCTTAGCAAAAAACAAGCAAAGCTAAACCATGTTATTTTGCAACTGAAAGTAGTAATGTGTTCCGAATTTGAGTCGTCAAACGCCAAGGCAGTCGAAGAAATTGACTCAGTATGTAGAGCAGTCTACTCCTACCTAGAAAAGGCCATCAGTAAGGGTGAAACCATCAAAGACTTTCCACAAAACGAGAAATTTATTTTATATGAAAGAGAGTTTCTTTACCCTAGTCAGGTGGCTTTTCATCTCAACGATGACTGCGCACCATATCTTTACCAGCTTCCAAAACGGCTGGCAGAAGATTTTCCCAAGCTACTGAGAGTCTCCGGTGTCAAAGAATGTTTTGACGAGAAAGATTTTATCTTAGCTCTACGGCAGATCAAAGAGTTATTTCCTGAAAACAAACTTGACGAGAAAAACCTCAAAGTAGCAGCACGTCTGGCAGATCAACTTGGAGAAAGACTACAAGGAAGCAGAAGTGACTCTGCTTCATTGCGAAACGAGCCGGGAACCATTTACCTTCCTGACTCATCGGGAGTGATGAGGGCGATATCCGAGCTTTGCATTAAGGATTGTCCATGGATACCTGACGAAGAAGGAGTGAATTTTGTTCATGCAAAAATTCCATGGCCAACTTGTGAGCTTATCGGTGTAAAAACTCGAAGAGATGAGGCTCTGCGTTTCCACATGGTTAGAATGCCGTTTGGACAGAAAGAGAAACTTACAAATCGCCTGAAACGCATTCTTCAGTGTTACCCTTGCGAAAGAGAAATTTTGAAAGAACTTCTTCAAAATGCAGACGACGCACAGGCAACCGAGATTTGTTTTATTAAAGACCCAAGACACCATCCAGATGAAAAGGTGTTTGGAGATTGTTGGAAAACTCTACAGGGCCCCGCTTTATGTGTGTATAACAACAAGCCTTTCACCAATTCTGATCTTCAAGGCATTCAGAATCTCGGCGAGGGTACTAAGGGTGAAGATCCAAACAAAACTGGCCAGTACGGGGTGGGCTTCAATGCTGTTTACCACCTAACTGATGTACCGTCCTTTATGTCCCAGGGAAAGGAGATTGGCGATGTACTGTGTGTATTTGACCCACATTGCAAGTATGTTCCGGGCGCCACTCCTTTAGCGCCAGGAGGTAAGTTCAAAGATACAGCCACCCTAAGTAAGAAGTTCCCGGATGTATTTCCTTGCTACTTGTTAGATCACTTTAAGATTGACAACGCAACCATGTTCAGATTCCCGCTGAGGACCAAAGACGTGGCTCGCGAGTCGGAAATTTCTTCAAACTCTGTATCAGTTAAAGAACTAGATGTTATGATGGAAGGGCTTAAAGAAGAAATGTTTGAGGTTCTGCTCTTTGTGAACAACGTCAGGAAGATAACCGTTTGTGAGATCGATGCAGCAAGTAAAAATCTAGTGAATTCCTATACAGTTGAAGCAGAGATGTCAAAAAAAGATGAAGCCAAGAGAAAAGCATTTGCTGATCACATCAAACAGATTTCCAAGTTGGCCAAAGAGAGAGAGGGAATTGATCCAAGAAAGATACCAATAAAAAAAGTTTCCTACCTCTTGAACATAAGAGACACTTCTGGAAACGCGGAAAAGTGGCGCATTGTGCAAAAGGTTGGTTTTGAAAAAGATGTAGAAGAAAGTATAATTGACGCCTTTAAGAAGCAAGAACTTGGAATGCTTCCTCGCGGTGGTATTGCCTGTCTTTTGGAGAAGAATCATCTGAGGTATTCTTCTCCAAGACAAAAGAAAGCTTACTGTTTTCTACCTCTCCCTCTTGAGACAAACCTCCCGGTTCACGTTAATGGCCACTTTGCGTTAGACCACGAGTCAAGAAGAAGTTTGTGGAGAGATGACGAGAACTGTGGTGGATACCGGAGTGACTGGAATAATTTGTTGTTGCAAGATGTCGTCGCGTCATGCTACATCACGATGCTGGTCGAGGTGCGGGATTTTCTTAAATTGTCCACCACCCATGATACGAAACATGAAACTGAAACTGAGATCTTGAGCAAAATAAACGTCTACGAATCATTTTTTCCTTGTCAGATACCTGCTGATAAGTACTGGAAGACACTGGTTGATTCTGTCTATCGTGAAATGACCAGGATGAAATTGAAGATTCTGCCCGTGGTTAGAAAGAGATCCCTTGATTGTTCAGCAAAGATTACTGCAGAAAGCCCAACTGCTGAGATTACTTGGCTTCCACCGGCAGGTATTGGGAAGCATCAAGCATTTTTTAACGATCTTGAAGAAAAAGGGCCCTTTGCAGTATCGCCTCATGCGCGTAAAGAAGAGAAACAAGCGAAAAAACGCAAACTGTTGAGGGATATTTTACTTGGGAGTGGTTTCAACCTGGTTGTCTTCTCGTTGGCATTGCATGATTCGTTTCAGCGAGCTGGAGTTGCGACCCGCTGCATTTCTCCTCGTGAGGTGATTGATTTCTATAAAACTTTCAATTGGGACGATCCTTTGTGTACGATTGGACCAATTCCTTGCGACGTTCAGGAAACAACACTTAAAAGTGCCCTTGGAGTAACCACCGTATTGCTGTATTGCCGCTTGGATGACAGTTTCCTCAGCGATTTACCAGGTCTCCCACTCCTACTTACTCACGACCAGCGTCTCCAACTGTTTTCGAGTAAACACCCCAAATTCCTCTCAAAACATAGAGATCTTTTACCAAGGTCTCCGCAAATTTTCCTTCACGACCTTCTTTATGGTTGTATTTTTAACGGCACTGACAAAGTTAAGCTAACTTCTCTGAAGCATCTGGATGCCGCCTCTTTCGCCACCAATCTACCTCAGACTCTACCAGTAGACACATATGGAAGTAGAAGATTTACTCAGTGGTACCCAAACCAGGGAGAGATACCCAACCGAAAATGGATATTCAAGACCTGGATTTTTCTGTCCGAGCTTGTGGAAGATGTTATTACTAGTTTAAAACCAAACGAAGAGAGAAAGATCGAAGAGATCCAAAAATTGCTCGCACCTCTGTTGAACTGGAGCATTCTTCCGGTTACCGAGAAAGATATAACGGAAAAAGAAACACCACTGGTTTCCTTCCGTCATAACAGGACACCTCCTCCTATCAAACACTACCTGTTGCCTCTTGGGCTAGCGGCATCTGCCTTGGATTTCGGAAGTGCAGATTCTTCAAACTCTAAACTTGTTGATATCTTGCGAAAGATTGGCTTGCCTGAACTTAACTTAGGTGTACTTTTACCCACCAGCCTAGATTTGTTTTTTTCTTCAAAATCTACTATTCTCGCTCGCATGCTGGTGTCGTCTTTGAAGTCACCTGCGTCACTTCTTACTTCACTCGATCATAAGATGGTTTCAGAGCCGCAGTCATTGGACGGAAGACTGAATACTTCGGAATGTATTACCATCCTGGAATATTTTAGCAAAAGTCTGAAATGCTTGGGAGGAAACGAGAGGGAAACCTTGAGAAGACTTTCTGTTTATCCTGCAACCCATGGTGGATTAATAAGACTCAGTGATCGGAGGGTTTGTGTCCTACCAACTGGAATACCACGAGACGAAATTGATGTAATAGAGAGTGAGCTAGACATCGTTTTTCTGGAATCCCAGAAAAGTATTTCTGAGCTCTTCAAGTTTCTCGCGCTGGAATTCTTCTCTGCTGTTGACATCTATTGCATCTTTATTTTGCCAAATTTCTCCATCCTTAGCAAAGAAGGAAGAGAATCTCACCTGACATATATCCGGAAAAATATCTTAGAAAAAGCAGAGGGTGAAGAGAAGCGGAAATTGTTGGAATGTTTGAGAAATACCCCGCTCGTTCCCTCATCAGATGGAAGTCTGAAGACTGCATCCTGTTTTTTTGACCATGAAAACAAAGTTTTCAGCACTATGCTTCCAAAACGTCTGTTTCCAATGGACCCTTTCGACAAACCACAATGGCTGACGTTTTTACGGCAAATAGGTCTAACTCACATTATTTCCAAAGATTGCTTTATAACGTTTGCTACTGAAGTGGCACAGGAGGCTTCATCAGCCCCAAGTGATAATACCCGCCAGAAATCTCAAGTATTGGTCGAACATCTCATCAACCGAGACAACGTAGTGGTTGAAGGATTGTTGCAAGACATCTGCAACATCCCTTTTGTAGTGGGAGATCCAGTCAGAGAAGACCTCCAAGAAATTTGCTTACCGTTTGGGGGTTTCACTGGTCGTCAGTCTCCACATTTCGCCTTCCATGGGGCAGTTCCAGTAGATTATACTGAGACTGTTTGGACGAAAGCAAATTTACTTCCGAAATGGGCGAATCCAAGGCATCGTTCTCATGATTTTGTCCACGACTTCCCTTCGGATACTGAAATGAAGCAATACTACGATTCGTTTGTGTTCCAACTTCAGATTCAAGAAAAGCCTTCAGTGGACCTTGTGGTCGCTCACTGCGAAACGTTATGTGAAGAAGTTGAAAGAAGCAGTGAAAGAACAAACTCTTTCCATAAAAGACGATGCATGATGAAAGTAATGGAACGTATTTACTCATTCTTGAATACCAACTTTCTCAGAGGGATAGACGTAAAGAAAACACTTGCAAATACACCTTGCATTTTGGTTGATAATGGCCAAAAATTCATCTTACCTCGTCAAGCAGTCCTTGAGCTCTACGAGCACCTTGAGATTAAACCGTTCCTCTATGGAATTCCTAAGGAATTCGGTAGGTTTCATCCTTTTTTCCGGAACCTTGGCTGCTCAAAATTTGTTACTCCGGTCCACTATGCAATGGTATTGGACTTACTGCGAAAAAGGTGCCACGGTTCCAAACTGGACCCGAATGAAGTAAACATATGTAAAAGTGCAGTAAGAGGTTTCTTTGATACAGTTCAGCAAAATAATGAAGAGTTAAAAGCAATTTCTCAGCTCTACCTACCAGGATTGACTCTCACAAGCGTGGGGACGGAGGGCACTACTATTGTAATACCTCTCTATTTGCACAAGTCTTCAGAGCTGATTTTCAATGATGTCCCGACTTCTTTCCGTGATCGATTGCACAATTTCCGAAAGAACCTCTTACTTGACCTTCGCCTCATGGGAGTGACCTGCAATACAACAAGCGTCAATTACAAAGAGCTCGTGATGAAGTTACCTGAGTCTTTGAGGCCAAAATTACTTTCCAATGTTGTCAAAGAAAAGCTCACTTCTCCAAGTGTTGAAAATCTAACGAGTACTGCGATGACCCACTTCAGACACCAGCTTTCATCTCTGCATTTTTTTTACGGTATTGCGAGACTAATTCGCGACGAGAACTGTAGACAAGAAAGAGAGGGTGATGACAACATGATGGCAAACATCAAGATAAGGCTACGCAGCCTCGAGGTTTATTCCGTCTACAGTCTCAAAACTACATTATTCTGCAATGACGAACCCATCCCAGCTAGTGAGGCAGACGTTCCCTACTTCGTGGACAAAATGATGGTTTCCGGTGAGGAAACATCAAGGGTATATATCAATGCCTTAACAGAAAGAAGTGAAGACGACTTTACTACGTTATTAGTATCTAGTGTAGTTGAGGAAATATGTGAAGGACTTCTTGGAAGAAGGGCGTTATTAATTCCTCATATGCTGAAATGTCCCCTAGGTGCCATACGGTCCCACTTAGATAACTTGAGCGTTCGACCAGATGACTCCTTTTCTGCAGAAGAGCTAGAAATTCTGCCGCCGCCTGGTAGTTTTATTCCCCAAGAAGATCACCATCGCCTAAATGATGACTTTCAAGAGTTTGAACCTGACGACTATGTTGGATATGAGCTTCATGACCCAAGTTTAGTTAGAGAGGAAGGAGATGCTACCTATATATACGCTGTAATTATCGAAGAAGTATCGAGTGAATGTAACAACCGCCTGACAAGGCGTTACAGAATCAACATTGGAAATGGCCAAGAGAAAATTGTCGATGCTACGGACCTGTACAAATTCCACCGTTTGACCGAGTCATCTTCAACTGCGATGGTCCTGTGTGATAGGCCTAGGCAGCCCCCTACCCCAAGAAACAGACAGAGAGTTTTCGCTGAGATTTCAGACCTTCTGCTGGAAGCTTGGACTCTTCCAGAAGACAATAGACGAAAAGTAATCAAGCGGTTGTATTTGCGGTGGCACCCTGATAAAAACGTAGGCGATGAGGAATTCTGCAAAGAGGTATGTCAGCACATACAAAGCGAAGTTTCACGGTTGTATAGAGGGGAGCCACGGGGAATCCCAAGCTC
The DNA here is from genome assembly GCF_036669915.1 of Pocillopora verrucosa. Lineage (NCBI taxonomy): Eukaryota > Metazoa > Cnidaria > Anthozoa > Scleractinia > Pocilloporidae > Pocillopora > Pocillopora verrucosa. Next base: position 4,872,662 of record NC_089321.1, read on the forward strand.
AAGTTCTGGAGGGGGGTCCTACAGGAGGCTCTTTGATTTATGGGGAGGGCGTGCAATGGGACACAACACGCAGCGCCAGAGATACAGAGGAAGACCACCGTGTCGTGGGAAGAATCCTCAACCAAGGGAGGCCAGACGTTGGTTCAAACAAGCAACTGCGGATTTCGAGGCAGCAAACAATGATATTATTTACGAAAGACCTTCTTATGAGTGGGCTTGCTTCAAATGTCACCAGGTAAGAGTACATATCAGTTATAGAGTGAATAATACATGAGTACATTAGATATGGAACTTCTCTTCGAGTGTTCAACTCGATAGCTCACGAGTAAGCGAAGGGCCGGAAATCCCTGTATAACACCTTAGTTTATATAATATTAGTGATAGTATAGGATAGTAGTGAAAGTAGGGTGATTTAGCATTATAAGTTGAGTTGATAACGTAAATTGGCCGCCGTAAAGAATTTTAAGGGTGACGCTTTGAGCGTTAGGTATTGACGAAAGGCAAACGCTCGAAACGTCAGCTTTAAAATTCATTACGGTGGCCAATTTACAATAACAACCCAGTTGATAATACTGAATTACCCTGTTACTCTCTACCACCGACGCAGCACCATGGTTTCTTTAGAAACTTACCCTCTTTACTTATCAGTTATGATAGTTTTGATGTTCTGTCATCATCATTTCAATGTTAAGATATAGCACTTGATATAATGATACAATCCCTTTGGCTAAGTTAGTTAAGCAACTTTTATTTTCATAACTAATCGTATCTCAGATATGGTTTGATGCTACTATGGAGTTAAAGATTTAATGAATGCGAGAAGTTGCAATTCATGAACCCAACGTCTCGACAGTCCTGTCTAGTACCTTCATCAGGGGTGCTCTAATCGCTGCAACGAGAAGTCATTTTATGTGCTCACTAATTAGCTGCCCTTTTCTCTGACAAGGTGTAAATAGGCGTCAGATGGTAAGCCGCCATCATCACGATTTAAAGGAGCGTGGGCGGAGTTGATATGCCAGGCTTCCAAACAAAGGTGCTGTTTGGAAGCCTGGCATATCAACTCTATGTTAGATTACCACTGACGAAGGCAGTTTTAACGGGTTTTTTTTTCTCTCGGATTTGAATCGTTTTCTATCTTTAGATGAGGTTCTGAAAGAAACATTAAACGGGATCGACTTGAACATGACTCAAAAATCGAAGGGGGCTGAAGTTTTTTATTTTTTTCTTCTTCACAGGCAGCAGAGAAGGCTTTGAAGGCGGCACAGTATACAGTAGATACTGACAGGACGAGGGTTCACAACCTCGAAGAGAATTGCCACGATCTAAATGACCCCGAGCTATTAAATCTAGCAAGGCAGTTAGAGTGTCTAGTTGGTGATTCTACATGCATGCGTTACCCAGACAGAATGCGTTTTCCCCAGATTCCAAATGAGGTCTATTCTGCCGAGATGGCCCAGCAGGCCTTGCAGCTTGTTAGGAAAATTGTTGCACGCGTACAGAGCAGGATAACCTAAGGTGAGAGCTGAAAAGAAATTAACAAAACTCAGGGGAAAAGTATTTTTACTGAATGCCTCTAATTCAAGAGAACGTGCAGTTCAAATTTAGGTCATTGCGGCTACCTTTTTGACATGAGTTACGGTGACGAGACAAAATTTCGTCAAGCAGCACGTTTCAGAACCGTGAGGCTGAAGAATCAGGTGCGATACGTTTTATAACGAAAGTGGAAAGGAAACTAGGCCGCTTGCATTTGCGTATGATATGAATGAGATACTCAGGTGCCACCAATCCATGTAACTCTTCAGAATTAAAAGCCAAAAACTGAACTAATTCACTACAACAACTTTTTAGCTTTTGCGCATTTTATTGTTTGTGCATGCCTAACTGGTCATGATCAAAAGCAAGGGTGGAATAGTTGTTTGTGTATACTATTTCTAAAGCAAATTTCCTTTGGCGATAAGGAGCAGGATGTGCAAATTTTGTTGTTGTTGCAAGTGCTAATAATGGAATGATAATAAAAGAAAAGTTTTATCAGGAGGTGTAAAGCCCTCAAAATAGAAGAATTGGTCGCTTATTGGCAGCTTAAAGGGAGATTGGAAAAGGGAGGTATAAGCTTTTTTTAAAATTTATTATAACAATGCTGAATCAAAGTGGAACATGATACGTTGTGCTTCACATTTTTATTGATTTTAAGTTAATAAGACCATTTGAATTTTCACTTTTGCTTTTTCTTGTATTCATGAACGTAGCCTGAAAAAAAAATGTTTGGACAAACTTAAAGAAAGAAATTATGAAGCATACCTCATCACTCACTGTAACAAACTTTTGTTTTCAAGCATACATAGTATATGATGCAATACGAGGCCTTGGGAGTATGGCTCCACTCTGATTGTTTATCTCGATTTTCCCTTAATCATGACATGAGCTGGACACCGAAAAATTCGATTTGTTTGATGTTGGAACTATCTATACTACTCTAAAAGCAAATCTTTCAGGAAATTGTAAAGTTAAGATAGATTTGCTTTTGAAATTGCTACAATTCTTCAAGTACCGAATACTATTTTCCTCAGTTTTGACAACTCTCCACTTGCAGATTATACTAAATTTTAATGGTGTTAAATTAATTTCATTTTACAGGGTCAAGCTGGTTAGGATTCGATGCAAGGATAGAGTTCAAGCATGGTTGTCCAATGTGCCAGCAATGTGACAACCATTTCGTGCATCTTCCAAAACTAGAATTATTTTGATCACGACCGTACAACTTGTCATTTTTTGTAACGCCCTCGATCTAAGAACCTACCTTCCCAAAGGCAGTTTTTTTTAAAGTTAGCATTAAAATATATCTTGATCTGCTTTATCGGAGATTAGATCAGATCAAAATCATTTTTTCATGTACCTCTAGACTACAAAACCGGTGATATGCGCGTTCAGTGCTCGGTAAAAAGCCTCTAATAGGAAAAGCTGTATTCCACGAATACTTAACTTTTTATAGATAGCTAAATTTAATTGTGAGTTGGGTAGAACGACCGAGTTTACTTTTTTCTCTGAAATTCAAGATATTTCTTTTATAAATTGCCAAGCCTCGAAACTGCCATCGTGCATCTTTTGAGACGTAAGTGTGTACATTATTTATGTAGACTAAAATTTAGTTAAAGTGCCACGCAAAGTTTGTTAGAGACACTCCAACCAATAAAGGTATCTGCTTTAGAAGTCGGCATAAACTAGTTCCCGATGGATCGATATTACCACGGTTTTACGTACATACCCTAGAAATGATTTCATAATTGCTCTATGATCGATCTCTCAACATGTTGTGATCATTTTTGCGACACACAATGCCTTTGCACCTCCATAGCCTTTAAAAACACCTTATTATTGAATTGCAGTCAGCATATCAAATCTAAGTTTCTGATTTATACATGCGCTTCAGAGCCACCGTAAGGGTTTTGACAATTAAGGTGGCTCTAAGCCTGATGCGCAAATTTTTTTAACTGTGCAGGAAGAAGTGTTCATGTCTGATTTTCTGGATCAGAGAAAAATTGTTCTCTAAAATTTTATTTGAAATATCAAACTACTGAAGGAACGACTTTGACCAATCAACTACTACAAGAGAAGACTATGAAAGTTCTCCTGAAACTTTCAAAACAAATACATGTACTTTCAATTCACCTACAGATAACCAAACTTCAGAGTTATCGAGCAACTGCATTTTGGTTTCTGTTACTTCCTGGAAAACCAAGCCGATAAGGAAAAAATTGACCTGGATGATTGTTCACCAAACTGAAAGGAAACAAAAAGCAAATGTAAACAGGAGCAAGAAAAAAAAAAGGAAAAAGAACTGAAAGCAACAAGTTTCCCCCTTCTTTCTCAAGTTAATCCTAATCAAATCAATAAATGCAGAAGCCAAATAAGACCATCAAGCGAAAAAAAAACAGCCCAAAAAAATTACAAGCGAAAGACACAGAACAGGACAATTTGACTAGGTTTCTTCATGTCATTCCTTATTCATTCAAATGTGACTCCTGCTACTTCTACCGCCGATCAGTTGGGCTACTCACAACTTCTCTAACGAAACTGGCTCATCCAGATAGTCTACATCACTGTCGCAAGGGTCAGGAATCATTTAAGAGTTAACGTAGCTGGCACTGGCCCAATCCGCTCTGTAATTCTTAATCTGTGTCAGCAGCAGCAGCTTTTTATCTGTTTCAGATTAGTTACACATTTGTCGTGGTCATGTCAGCTAGAACTTACAGGAGGTGAAAGCTCACTCTTGTTTTAGCTATTAGTCATTCTTTAGTTATGATGTAAAACCAGTAAACTATCATGAGCAGAAGTTTGCTAGATTGCCTACAGTCTTAGGTTTTAGCCTTCATATTCCCTATTCATGTCTGTCAATTTTAAGCTGGCCCTCCTTCGTATCTTTGTAAAACATGAGAAATTCCAGACTAATTCTTATGGCTACCCACATAGCATCTTCTGCGACCTTTTAAGCCGTTTATCTACAGGTAGAGGGAAGTTTTTAATTTCGAAGGCGAAATATATAGTTGTGGAAAACTAAAAGACCATGTGTCAAAGTGACATTGTTAAAGTAACGTCTATTGCAGTTCAAAAGTATACGCAAATCTTCAATGCTATAGTAAAACCTTATGACAAAGGAATCTCCAAAGCAAAATATCATTGTTGCTGTGAGTTCCATGCAAGCTTTGTGGATTAACATTGGCCTTATTTGTTATCAAAACAAACCCTTGTCCGGCTGATTTGTCTTTCATCGGTTAAATTCTTGCTTTTTTTAGACCTGTCAGAGAAGAGTAAAAAAATAAAAAAAATAAAAAAAATAAAGAAGAAGAAAAAAAAAGAAACACGGTTACATGCTTTTCTACATTTACTGATCACATTTTTCAATTTCTTAACGAACATTGCAGAGTCCAAAATATACGGCCACAAATATCACCTGAAGTTTTACCCGGTCAAGTGCTGCTTGCAGATCAGAAATTGTTGAAATTAATCAGAACATTTTAGAAAGCTTCTAAAAGTTCCTTAAAATGAGAGGTAGCAAGACTAGGCTAAGACTAAGGCTAGACAGGTCGAAACAATTTTTTTTTAATATTTATTGAATTATTGTGCGGAAAATATTTCGTTTATCCCGGGCCACCCATGCAATTTTTCTTTTGCATTCGTCATATTCATTATTTTTACCCGTTCTTTCTTGAACATTTCCGCTCTAGACTTTGAATTTTGTGAGCCTGTCGAGACGTTTGTTTACATTGAAAACCTCTGTTCAAAAGGGTATTTGAAAGATGTATTTTTAGTGCCTCTGGCCTCAAGCAATTTAATCGATCCTTTGTTTACCCGATAAATGACATTTATCTGGCGCGACATCAAAACCGCACGAGTCGATATTCTGCTGTGTAGACCAAACGATAAAGAAGGATCGATAGCCACCAGAAATTATACGTGATCAGAATGGCTCATATAGAAAATCACCACCACGACTCACCTGAAATGAGCTTAAAGTGCTCCTTTCTAAGCTCCATGAATTTGTATTTGCTATTGGTAGGAGCTTTTGGCTTTTTCCTGAATATTTTTCCATGTGTGGTGTGCTACGCGAAGCTTCGGACACGATGCGGTCGAACGAGCAGAGACGTTTTGTTGATGTCACTGATTTTAGTGGACTTTTTAACTGTTTGTATACCAGTGCCGATATACCTCTTGCTGTACAACAACTGCCCTAGAAGTCAGCGGTCAAACCACGTTGAAAGACCGGCGATTTGCGAGATATTTCACCTGATGTTTATGTGGTTCAAGTTGGCATCGCTGTTTATAATTACAACGCTCAACTACACCTCCTACTTAGCCATGACTGCGCGAGGAATCTATCGAAGTATAGGCGACAGAATCTCGTCATCTTTAGCCTGCTCGAGGCACGAGCAAAAACACAGGGAAAATTTGCGAAACTCGTCCCTCGTTATTGCTAATTTAGTTGTAGGCATAGCCATTGTGGCCTTGTTAATTGCCTCGTTGCCTTACATCGGCCTGGGTCCGGAAGGGAAAACACTGACGACGCAATCGCACAGTTCTAAAACTTTACCTAAAGAAAACTTAACGATTTTATTTTGTTCCCTAGAGCAAATAAGCTATCCAAGACAGAACTCTGATTATACGTTTTTATTCGCTCTGTTGATGAGCAGCAGTGCCTGTTTATTACTGCAGATTGTCCACAATGTTCTAGGTTGTTTTAATTGTTCGGGTTACTCTCTGGGCGGTACTTCTGCGATACGCACGTCCAAGTCTTTTGTCCTGTACAGTCGAAGACTCGGAGCCGAGAGAGACTTTGCTAAGATGATATGTGTGCTGGGTCTGACATTTCACGTGACCTGGATTCCTGTAATGGTAGGTATCATTTTGATCTAGTTTTTTAACTTAATACCTGTGGACGAAAATATTCTGGTTGATGGAAGATTATGATTTAGTTTCACAAATAATTCCGGCGCCACTTCTTGTTTACTTTGACGCACTGTTATTATCATTGTTAGTTTTTTTGCCCACGCGCGGAGATTTGCTTCACCAAGTTTCGCAATCTTTATTCATTTTTTAGTACTTTTTGTTATTTACTTTTAAACAGTTAGCCATGAAATAGATTGAAAATACTTGAGGTCTAAATTCGACTCGTGTTGGGGTCTCAGAGTTTTTTCTTTGTACCACGCTCGTGACAAGACGAACCAAAAAAAGTTTTTTTTCCGATAAGAATGGAGTTGTTTTATAACTTCATCGACATACAAGAACTTGAAAGAGAAATGGGCACTCCAAGATAGCGTTTCTCTTGCAATTTCTTTTGCGGCATGATTTGTTTTCAGGCAAGTGTAAGATGCACCAGCTTCGATGTTTTCCTCGTTGTCTGGATTCGCGTGAGAAATTTTTATAAGGAAAATTTCAGAAAGGCTTCCGAAAGACAGATAAAGGAAAATTTTGTGGAAAAGAGGCTCCAAATGTAAAATTAGTAAAATTTTGTTTAAAGACACTTTCTTTTATGACACTTCACCCTCTCAGATCTGTTCACAACTCAGGAACTTTAAGAGAAGAGATTGATTAGTTCACCACTGTTGAGTCTTACTTTGAAAAGCTGGTGGTTGTCAATCGCCAAGAATCGGTCACGGAAATCATGTAGGTTGATGTTATACTCATTAGCCAATAATACTCGATATCAATTAACTGACCCCATCGATTAATCTGTTAATATCGGCGTGAATTGACCAAGAACAGCTGTAATAAATATCAGCAATGCAAACTGGAAAACAACCGATGGAAATCAATGACACTAGAAGCCAAACAATTAATATCGATTATATTGGAGTGCAATAACTTTTCTCTTTCACCTTTGTACATTGATTTCTGATGTTAATATCGGTTGATATCAAAATTAATTGATAATCAATTTAAATGTTTGGTCAGGCCTGCATGTGTGTGATTGCCAAAAAATATGGGAAGAACCCGTTTTAGGAGCTCGGCATAACAGACGGATTTTTAAATCCTTGCATTTTAACATCAGAATGCATATTCTCCACACTCGGTTCTCCACACATCTCCTTTGGTGCTGAAAAGGAGAATTAATGTAACAATCATGAGCTTCTCAAGTTGGTGATCATTCCATCTATTCTCATAACTTTAATGGTTGATTCAGGGATGATATTGTGAGGAGAAATTAGATACTAATCACTCTAAGAGTTAAAGGGTTAAAAGCAGTCAGAGATCATAATCTTTTGCTCAAAGCCAATGTATAGTTGTTTTAGTAAACACTAAAACGATGGGATGTAATAGCGAGTTCAGTGCTCGCCGGTGAATAGAAACAGATATTCGAAGTTCGAGTAGCCCATCAGAGCGCCCCTTTAACTTTATCCGTTATCCGCTTAGCACAACTATGAGATATTTGGCCAGAGATCAATGAAACAAGATCAGTGCATTGAATTTATGCCAATTTAAAATCTACTTACTCGGATGTTTGCGTTGGTTTTTCATTTTTTTTTCCGGAAATTAATTTTTCCGGACTCAAGTTAGCTCGAAGAATTAAATTCCAGCAAAATCTCAAACTTACTTTGACTATTTGCTTTTCCCAGGTTGCTGTCGGGTGCATTATGTCCGGTCATCAGATCAGCGCTGAATTCTCCCAATATGTTATAGCAGTATCGTTTTTGTCACCTAGTCTCAACCCTGTTTTCTTCGCCGTGTTTCTTCAGGAGTTTAGAGACGGTTACATGGCAGTATTCCAATTTATTCGTGATAAGATTTTCAGCCTTTGCAAAGGTGCGTAAAGTTAATGAGTCAAACGCCTTAACAACTTTCATTTATATTTATTCCTTTTCACTGCTCAAACTGACGTGTATTTAGTCACTATTTAAGTGTTTAAATGAAGATTTATTACTCTTCTTGGTAAGAGAAAGTTTCTAACTGAGAGCAAAGGCTAGCGCAAGAATAAGTTTTGATCGTCAGAGATCTTTAAAGGAAACGCTCGTTGAAAGAAAGCTTTTTTAAGTTTTAGGCTCGATTATCAACCGCTTGTTGGGAAATTATCCCGCGTTCATTTCCCTCGCAAGACGAGGAAAAACGGCGTAAATCTGAGGATTAAGCATTTCTACTACCACTAAATGAAGGACCACTCAAACAACTTTGACAATTTTCTCAAAGTCTTTGGAGTCGCGTTTAAGTAAAGAGACAATCGAAGTAAAGTTTGCGGAGTGGATTCTTTTTCCGGCATGATTATTGTTGTCTTGTCTTTATTGGTTTAGTAGATTTTTGCTGCTTACAAGCTCAAGAAGGTTCATTTCTCTCTCTTTTCTCTTTTATAGACTGTCTCAAGTTACGAAGTAAGCCGACAGAGGTGATCACAACTTCAGTGACATCGTCCGGCATTTCTGCGGGAAAGGGCGAGCAGGTTTAAAGCTGTTAAATGTCCTGTCACAGTTCGACCGATGATATTGATAATAGTCCACATTTAAGAATTTTTTACAGCCTGTGTGTACTCGCCTGCGCTCGATTTAGTTGTTCCCGGACCTAACATCAAGGAATCATTCGTTTTGCTCTAGGAACAAACTAAGATGTCTGAAATAGATTGGCTGACCTCTGTATTTGTTCAATTAACATTCAAGGCATAAAACTGTAGTCAAGGAAAGTCTTGAAAAAGAACTCATGTAGTTAGTTACATTTTCAATTCTTTGATCCATCCTACATCCCATCTGAAAGAATAAAACTGATTTTCCCGGTGTTATGATAAATTTTTAGATAGATTAATTTAGTTTTGTTTGCCTGAGTTATGGCCTTCGACGCAGACTATGACTTCCCCGGCTCTTGCTACACTAATGGCAAACAAGAAAGCTCCTGGTATGCGTAGGATCTGCACAAAATGCTCAGCAACCACTGAACTACACACACAACCAGGAATTTAGAGATCTGGGGAAAAACCGAAGTGTTTGTGACCTTCCTCAATCCACTCATCCCCACCCCTCCAAAGAGTGTTTGTTTTTTTTTATTGCAATTGTGTGTGTGTTTTCCTCAAATAACGCGCCTGGCGGAAACCGGAACTCTGCCATTTTGGTTCTATGTTTTTCCTTTCCTTTCCTTCGCGCTGAAAAAAAAGGGATTTGAACTTTTCGTCCGTTTGCGTTAATCCACTTGCTGAGCAAGGTCAATATTTATTTTACGAAGTAATCAATAGTATAAGAAGCAGGAGTTTCCAGGAATTCCTGTGCGAGGTTAACTTTTACCAGAGAGATTTACAACTAGAAAATTGACATAATTAAAAACATAGCTTATCACAAAATAGTACAACAAGATCTAATCACCGTAGAAACGGAGCAACTGTTTCCGTACCAAATTCACAACTGCAAGAAGAAAAAAAGGTGAAAGAAATTGTACTTAGATGAGACCGCTAAAAGGAATAAGAAATAATCAACCTGTCTTATTATAATTTTTGTATCGAATGGCTTAAAGTAATAAAATATTTCCATTCTTTTTCCCAACACCAATATAAGGAAACCCTTACAAAATTTCAGATTAAATATAGTTCCATTTTTATCGTTTAACAAAGCTTCTGAATTTATGTCTTTACTCCATCTTCATACTGCTTCTGTTCCTGAAATGCCAGAAAGAATGTGTGTTATTTGCAATACGGTAAATGACTTATACCCCATTGATACAAAAGATTTAAAATGCCTTTAAGCTGTTTCAGTTAAACCAACTTGACATTTTTTCCTTCATTGAAGTCGCTTAAACAGATTTTTATCGACGACCTCAAATTCAGTACATCGAAAGTAAAATTAAGCGACTACTTAAAACCTCTAGAAAACTTGGTTTTTTATTTCTCTTTCAGCTAATTCCGACTTAACTAAAAATGTTTTGCTGTTGTGAATGAAGTGTTAGCTTACTTTCCAACACAAGGGTGTGGTTATACTATATACTTTTCTTCCTTTACAGGGAGATATAATGCCCTTCCCTTTATATATCTATATAATAATTGTTCTAACCACGTTTTATATATTTTTTCTTGATTTGGGCGTATTTCTCTTGCCTTTCTTTTTCCCTAAAAAAAAGCAGAAATAATTTAAATTCCCATATGACAAAAAAAGATAACTGAAATTGTCATGAACTTGAAGGTTGTGTATACCTTTCCTTGTGTTTATCGGCTATATCTTTTCTCTTCCGACGAAACTTGGCCTCATCTTTGTCAGTCCTAGATAAAGAAAATCAATTTTAAGACAATTTCTCGCCCAAGTAGTTTTGATTGAACAGAGAAGGATAATGGGTGTGATCTTTACTCACAGGCTCACACAGAAAATGAAAGATACGAGTGCAGAAGTATTACATCAAAGGCGGAAGGAGGGTGAGCGGGGAAAGGCTTTCCTCAAAAACATAACAAACACGAAAATTTGAACGAGGAGCCACAGCCCTTTCCTTACGACAGTGCAAAACTTATTGCCATAAATTGTCTCTTAAAGATACAACCCAAAGTGATCCTCCCACAAATCGTTTTTCATGGCGGATCGCGCCTGGCGAAATATGTTTAAGGACTTATCGATCTACCGACACAATAGACACTGTTAGCAACGTAGAGAGGTTTGCTTGTGCCGACAAAGTACGCGAAGGGCATTTTATAAGTTTGACTGTAATTATACACTGAGTTTATTGTGCGATGAAGCCGGCTCTCTCTTCACTCCCCTCCCACGTTTCAAAACGCTATGCCGGGGTTTCACCGTTTGCGGTAAAGAAAGAGTCACGTGTTGATGGGAGTACACAGGAGAAAAAGGGAATCTCTTGCTAATGCCTCTGAATACAGCCGTTACTTTGTCTGAAGTTGTAAGTTGTATGTGGGCTAGCAATCTTTCTATGGGACAGGAAGAGCCACCTCGTGGAATGTCTACTGCTAAATCATCATCATCATCATCATTGTTATTATTATTACTATTATTATTATTATTATTATTATTATTATTTATCATTATCATTATTATTGCCCGCCACAATCTGGCCAGTTGGTGTTTTGTATTTGACATTAGCGTGGTAGAATCTTTCCCACAAATTTTTATAGTCATATAGATTACGACGTTTACAGGAGAAAGTCTCTTAGATATCCATAATCACACAATACCTACCCTTCCCTTGCTCTCGTTTTTCGACAAACGCAGCGACAAAAGCAATATGCTATTATCAAAAACACCACGGTAAGCACCACAGGCAGGGTATGGAGAATAATTTTTCTAGTGTCTAAAAGAAAAACATTTCAGTACAATGTTTAATATCCAGAAAACAATTATTGAAAAAAAAACTTAAAATTGAAAGGGCTAAAGGGGAAGAAAAGTCTAGAAAATTTTACCTCAGGAACTAGAAAATAATTGCCGTTTTGTCCGTTTTAGCTTGAAATTGTGACGGTAGTGCTTTGAAGTTGCTCTTATTTACAACTTTCCCGACTAGAAATATGCCTTCTTGGATGTGACGTCAGCTATGACGTACAATAGTCAATCCGTGTTCAACACTTTGACCAGATTGACCACGGGTATTTCTTATGAGAGTTCAACTATGGTCAACCGTCTCGTGGTTAACTGTCATAATACAAAAGGGAAAAGAGTAAGCTTCCAAAAGCTACCCGAAAATGAAAATTTAAAGAAAATTTGGCCAGTAAAAATAAAACGCAAGGACAGTTTGCCGAAACCCGGAACTGCTACGTCTGCTCAGATCACTTTATCGAGGAAGACTTCAAGCGGAATATTCAGGTATGAAAGTTGTTCTTTTTGACCTTTGCTTCAAACTGAAAGGTACGTATACCTTTCACATTTTCAAAATGCATTTTTCTTTAATAATTTTTTTTAAGAGAACCACTGCAATGGAAGCGAAACAAATTGAAGCTTGCATTGGTGATTGACCGCGTGTGGTAAATTCAGTCAGTAAATTCAGTTCATTCAAAGGCACGTGAACTTTTGTTGATTTTAGAATCACTATAAAAAATGTCTTCTCGTCACTGTATGTAAATAAGAAGACAATGAAGAAAACCATTAGTGTGTTAAATGTTTGGTTTTTTTTTTCTTTTCAAAAGCACAGTCCCTGATCTCCGAAAAAAAATCACACACACTCCACGCCCGCCTCAGGAGGACCTTCTCGCACGGCATGTATCCAGATTTGGAAAAAATTAAGCCAGTGGAGAAAATAGAAATGCAAAATTTGAAGAATCTGCCTAAAATGCCACTGGCATTTATATTATTAGTTTTATGTTTTCGGAACAGACTGTTAAAGGTATTTAATTATTGGAACTGGAGCCGATACCCTTGTAGCGCCGTAGAAAGACTGTGCACTTCCTTGAATGATTAATAAATACAAAGACAATTTTGTTGATTAAACGTGTCCATAAAGCTTGTATAATTTCCGGCTGCATCTGGGTAATTACTTCTCATTGATGCCACAACACACGAAGAAATCACGCGTCTGTTCACTTTACTATGGCTGTTATAAGTCCACCAAGTGGACTGTCTATAACTTGCCAATCGCACACTCCTAGGAAAAAAACAAAATACGCTGATACATAGTCGGAACGGAACCCAAACAAATGCAGTTGAAACAAGCAAATTCTGCTTCGCCAAGCAGGCGACCATTCGAAATGAGATCGATATCCTAACTTAACACTGTTCGACAACGGGAGATTTCCTGACGCTCGTCGTATGACGTGAGGTTCTGTTTACATGTAACAAATTTGGAAGAGTGGACCTCCTTTTGTTTACTTTCCCAGAGTAGATAATGTGATAATTATCTAAGTACTCTGTCTCTCGATTTTGTCTAGTTCACGTCCATATTTACCCATAATTTACCTCCATTGGGAAAACAAAGCATACAAATTAAAGAGGTCTATATACAATTAAAATTGCGGTGAAGTTCATCCTTAGGACTAAAGGTTACAACACCACTTGTAATGAAAGGGCTGATAACAAATTGCATTTGTTTCTTACGGTTCGTATCAGACTAACTTGCAAACAACTTAAACGTTATGTTCGCATGAATTTTGTGAAAAATGTTTCTACTGTCGGTGCTTACTCAACTGACTCAATTGACGGATAATCTTCAAGTCTCTCATTTCTCAGTCGGTGTATGCCAACAAAGACTGTTCTGATGGCATCTTTTGACAGTTGCCGCAAGAGCACCACTCGCGATTTCGAAGACGTGAGCGCCTAGATTTTTCTCCTTGTATCTCTCTCTGAATTTCTTCGTCAACAGAGGTTTCTTCTTCTCCTGAAGACGAGCTGTGCTGCGGCTCAAACATCAATGGACGAGTTTCACCTTCTGGATTTAGATCCAAGTCGAGAATTGAGTCATTCTTGCCCTTCTCGCCGCTATTTTCTTTGTTTTCATCCATCTTAGTCGAGATTACAATGCTTGACTATTGTTACGTCATAGTTACGTCATAGCTACGTAATAACAAAGATGGGGGATTTCAACTCCAGAATGTCAATTTTGAAAACGTGATTTCTGGCAACAAAAGTTTCAGCTCAAATGAAAAGCCAATTAAGACAAAGCAAGTCAGGAACTTTTGATGTAGACAGACTTTTCCTAGACCTTACTTCCCCTTTAAGTGACTATCGATTGAATATACTCGATTACAAACGAAAGCCCTTCGGTAGAGCTACAGTTATCCTTAAAGGCCCATTCCCAACCTTGATGCAATGTGCACCGCGACACAATTTCCTGTAACACGAAATTCCCAACTCACTGAAAACCTTCTAAAATCGTCTTTCTCAAGAGCCATCCTGGACATATAGTCAACTGTTTTAAGGTAAATACATTCGCCGGTCGTCATTTTACAGTTTCCTTACGAAGAAAGTGTCACGCTTGGATCTCTTCGTACTTTGTGAACAGAGTCGGCGAAAAGGACAACGTTAAAATTTTTTCACTTTCTAGAAGCGCTTGAGGATTCTAAATGAAGATAAAATATTTCCAATAGAAATTGGTATTTTTCATAGAGAAATATGAAAAAATTTCAGACTGCCGGACGTTTAGTTATTTGAAGACCGTGTCCAGTAGTGTCCGGTGAAATTTTTCTTAGTGGCAGGCTTGGATCTCTTCGCACTCTGTGTACAAGGTCAGCGAAACGGATAAAGTTGGCATTTTTTCACTTTCTAGGAGCGCTTGAGGATTTTAAATGAAGGTAGAATATTTTCCAACGAAAAATTGGTATGTTTCAAAGAGAAATATGGAGTTGTTTGAGGACCGTGTCCAACCGTGTCATTGAAAAGTTTTTAAGTGTCAGGCACTTGGATGGCTTCGTACTCTGTATACAGGGTTAGCGAGAAACATCAAGTTCGAAATTTTAGGCTGCCTGGAAGCGCTTGAGGATTGTAAATAAAGGTAGAACATTTTCGTATATATATTTTTTGGATTTCGAAGAGAAATATGGAAAAATATCGGACTGCCAGACGTTTAATTATTTTAAGTTTAGTCACTTCATTGCAGGAACGTCAGCGACACTGACAGTTTGCTGCTTTGCATGGACAACAACCTCGACCATTCTTTCAAGCGCAAGTTCTTCTCCACGGGAAGAAACTTAAACTGACCCTTGGTCCTATTTAACAAGGATGGCAAACTTCAATTAAAAAAAAATTTATGAATGCAAGAAAACGTGGTGGATCAACATTTTCACCTTCTTCGAAATGCTTGCAAGGATTTTCGCGTTCCTCTTTAGCAACAACCGATTCATAAGCGTTTACTGCCTCAGAATCTACTAAATCAGTGGATTCATCCGATTCCATACCGGATTAAAACGAATAGAACTGTTTTAAACAGAATTGTTTTGATAAGCTCTTCAAATTTATCGGAGAAAACGCAGAAGTTATTTTGAGACGTGACAAGGTAAAAATAACTGACCAATCAGAGGCGCTATTTAAACAAAAGCGATGGTTCAAAATAAAAACAAACGACCGCGTTGCATCAAGGTTGGAAATGGGCCTTTAATGTCGTGCATGAAAGGTTGCTTTCGCTTTAGGGAGCCTCGCCGCTGTCGTATTTTTGACCGACTGACTTTAGGCAATATTTTAACGCTGATGCCATTTACGAAACATATAGATAAAGGATATTAAAAGGTCGGCTTGTGCACAACGCTGAACGGTAAAGATAGCTTGAATATGAGTACAGAACTATGAGTACATGCAAATTCTCATCTAACATCCAGGAGCAAGAAATGTATCTGTAAACCAGCTTGCAAAATTTTAAGTTAACCTCCGAGTCCATGCCTCTATTCGTAACATATAAGTGCATTGTTACTTGAAATATAAGAAAGTTTCTTATCCCCGCAAAATTCGTCAACATTTAAAGTTGCGTGACTAAAAAACTAGCGTCTATTCTTGAAAGGATTAACGCTTCCTGTCTTTCACTTTCTGGGAAATTTACGTCAGACTGGTTTATATTTTGCCATAAGTCTCGCTAGTCCAATTAGAAGCATACTTACTTTACGCTGTTTTGGTTCAAAACGATACTTTTGTGATCTCCGCTGAGAATATCAGAATGTGATCGTGATAACACGAAATAGGAAATACGAAGGTGGAATGAAACACTTCTTGAAACACTTCACTTCTTGAAACACTTCACTTCTTTCGTAATTACCCGAGCAACACAATGTAACTTACCAGCTGCCGCTGTGCAAGGCCACAAATGGATGAAAACTAGAAAAAACGCAAGGACCAAAGGCGAGGAAAGGCTCCAATAAAACGCCATAGCGTCTTGACGTCGTTGGTGACCAAGATGGCTACCGTATGAGTAAGGATCTCAACCTTTGATGTCACAACGACATCAAATGCATTCAAATGGATCGAAATTTGCCATTAACTTTCGACTGTCAGACGAGTCAGTGACAAGGGAGTGCAGGTATCGCTAAAAAATCAAAGGAAGAAGAGGAAATATGTATGTCCCAAATCCTGAGTATTTAGAGCTTAAAACATTAAGGGGAAAATTGTTCAAGATCAGTGTCACAATTGTTGCGTGACATATCAGTAAAGATTTTAAACGCGTCACGAAATCATCGCGAAACTATCCTGTTAATTTATTTCGGGTGAGTTTGTGTCAGTACAATCGTTGTATATTTCCATAGTATCATGGGAACTGAAAAAATTGTGGGGGGGGGGGGTTGGCTCTTACCCTTATATTCTCTTAATTGAATAAAAACCAAAAGATGTTATCACAACTTGCAAAGCATTCTTCAGTAAACTAGACCCTGTAAGCAGGGTAACTGGGATACCTGGATGGTACTGAATCCTTGGAATCAAGTGTAGTGATACTACTGGTGTCGGACTAGTATACTGAAATAGCGCGCTCAAGTCTGGCCAAGGGCATACACCTATTTCAAAACATAGGCATGCTATGCGTGCAAGAGTTCCTTTTTGTAGGGTGGGTGGATTACTTGAAACATTGTGAATGATGTCTACATTCTTACAAAAGGAGAGAAGAATATTAATGTGGGAAAGAACGAAAATGTCGAATTACCTCACTCACAGGTATTTTGTGGGAGATTATGTGTATTTTGCGAATAAATGTAACCAAAAATAAACTGTATTGGTGCCACGGATACCTGTTAGTACAAAATGCAGACAGCATACTGCAGACCGGATACAAAATATAGACTGCAGACTGCAGAGTGGGTAAAAAATGCAGACTAAGAATCTGAAGAGTTTTTACGTCTGGTATATAATAACATGTCATCTTACAGCTTACCGAGCGTCACGCAATCGCTTTTCTGCAATCCGCCTTCACAATTATTTGCACTATTGTGGAATATTCCTGGCCCATTTCTTGATGAAAATCGATCGCAATATTATTTCAAGCCTTCAATATAGTCTTCTTACTTTGCGTGCGAGTTGGTTGGTGTGATGTCTGTACAGATTTTATCAACGTAATAAAAGTAGATGATGTGAACTACAGTGATGGTAAAGCAAGCTTAAAACGGCAGAAATCGCCAGAAAATACAACGGATACACAGGGTATGAGTAAGTTTTATTGATTTTACGAGAAAAATGTTCATATTTCGAAATATGTATCGTTGTAAATCGACCATACTTCGTTCCCTGTACTATTCCTTATAACGTGCAGTTCCTCTCGTAACTTAACACCGAGTCACACAACGCGTGACGCGTTCATGAATTAATCGTTGGCTTTTTCTCGAGACGTGCGCTTGGGCCGCTTGTGACAAGACAATTGCGTAAACAATATTTAACATAACAACATTATACACAAAAAACACAGGGTTTTGGATCACGTATTTATTAAAAAAGAATATCCATACAACTACAATGAAAACAAACATAAGATTCACCTTTCTGATCGTGAAATTAATACCATTCGTACTGTTATCGTAGCTACGTTCCTTGCCATCAAGTGAATCCAACATGTCGTCTTTCTTCACAAGCAGTTTGCATCCCATATAGTTATGTTCTTCAGTCTCACGGTAGTAGCGTTGTTCAATAGATTGCATAGAGTATATGCAGTTTGGTTTCAGATTTCAGATTTTGCTTTTTACAACAAGTGAACGTTTTTCAACTAAGACATTGGCATACTTAGCATACAAGGCATTCAAGGCTTTCATGGCTTTCAAGCGTTCGCGACTCAATCCGTTCCAAAATTACCGCTCAATAACATCTTTCAGTGTGGATTAGCCGCGATTAATACGACTTGTATATGCGTCTGTAAGTATTTTGCGCGTTTGCGCTATAATGCTCCAGGAGATCGCAATCCAAATACGTTGAAATGCAAAACAACTGACCAAAGAGTTACATGAGCAAAATCTCGTGTTCGTCATGTGACCCGGCCCTGTGTGTGTATGACAACGTCAATCATCATCAAGATAACACGCGTGATCAGCATGTGAACACCTCATTGGATCACAGTTAGTTGTCATGGTGTTGGGGGCCCAATGACCTCTGGGTACTATTGCGCAATTTTTCCATTTTGTGGCGGAGGAAAAAAACAAAAAAACAAAAAACAAAAAAAAAAAAGACGACAGAAAAACAAAGGCATTTTATGACTGGGCTACCACAGGTATCCCAGTAATGACAGCGGGCTGTATTGAAGAAGGAGATTGTGAAACCCTAACCGGTCCATTTTGATTCTTTCGCTTACAGTTTTGATGCACAATCTACAATACTTTTGAAATCCACAAATCCACACTTAAAACTGTAAGACTTAGTTCACAAATAGACGCCTGCGCGTAACAACAGTGATAAATGTGTTACATGAACAATTTACGTTTCTACATCGTTGATTGTCTGTAGTGGAACCGGCTAGGAAACGGCCCTAGTTCGCAAGTTTTCATCAATTTAGATCGGTTATGTCTGATTTCGATAGGAATGATTTGTCTAATTTAACGAAAAATCCGATGTGCGCGTTTTAAACCCCCATAGACAGACACTTCCCTCTGTTTTCCCAAGATCCCTTCGATTTCGAATGATCACGCTGAGCATAGTTATGTTCCTCCTGTTTTCGGACAGTTTTACCCGATGTACAGTGGAAAGATTTCTCTGGTTTTGGACTTTACGACTTTGTTAAACTACATTTTGGACAAGTTTGTCTAAGTTTTGAAATGTTTCCAACCTAAGTACTCAGTACCTTTCAGTAGTACTCAGTATCTTTCAGCATAGGGATATAAAGATGCTTGAAAGTTTAATTAATTCTGAACTTGAGAAAGTTCTTACTTGGCTATGTGCAAATAAGCTTTCATTAAATATTGATAAGTCAAACTTTGTTATTTTCCATCCAATTCAAAGAAAATTGCCCAAACAGGTCATGTTATCTATAAACAATCAGATGTTGACCCAGGAAACTTCCATTAGATACCTTGGAGTTTACATTGATTACAATATTAGTTGGAAGATGCACATTACTAATATTTCTAAAAAAATCAAGAGAAGTATAGGCATTCTTTCTAAACTAAGTTATTTCTTAAGTACTAAAACACTACTTAGCCTGTACTATGCTCTGGTTGAGCCTTTTCTCAACTACTGCATAATTGCTTGGGGCAATACCTGATTAAAAGTACACTTGTATCATTTGACACAAAAACCCTATATGTTGTCTCGCGGCACCTGGGTTTCGTTGGGGTTTATTATATAAGCTAACAACAAAACCTAATTCAGCTGATAGGTTTAACTTCAAGATTACTCTCTCCACACAACATCATTGTTAATAAAGCATAGAAAACTACATAAGCTCAGACTCTTTACTCAAAGATGCAGCCTGAGCAAAGCCATTTTAATGGCATTTTAATGACATCTTAAAATATGTCGTCATTGCGAAGCCTTGATTAACAGATACAATGGTAAGAGAAGCTTCTGAATTTGTGTCTTTATTCCATCTTCATACAGATTCTATACCTGAAAATTAAGAAAGAAATTTTATTATATGCGATACAATAAATGACTTAAACCCCATTCATACCAAAGCTTTAAAATGTTTTTAAGTTGTTTCGGTTAGACCCGTTTGACATTTTTTTTTCATTGAAGCCGCTTAAACAGGTGGTTATCGACCTCAAATTTAATATATTGAAAATAAAGTTAAGCGACTACTTAAAACCTATACAAGACTCAGTTTTTTTTTTCATTTCTCTTTTCTTAATTTCCATTCAGTTAAACCCGACTTAACAAAAAATGTTTTACTGATGTGCATGAGGTGTTAGTTTACTTTCCAACACAGGGGTGGGATTATACTTCATACTTTGCATACTTTACAGGGAGAAATAATGCCTTTCTCTTTATTTATATAATAATCGTCCTAACCAGAATTTATTTTTTTGATTGAATTTAAAACGACCTATTCACTTACCATATTTTTTCCTGATTTCGTCACGTTTCTCTTGCCTTTCTTTTTCCCTAAAAGAAGGCAGAAAGAATTTAAATTATCTTATGACAAAAAAGATAACTGAAATCGTCATCAACTTGAAGGTTGTGTATACCTTTCCTTGTGTTTATCAGCTATTTTTTTTCTTTTCCGATGAGACTTGACCTCATCTTTGTCAGGCCTAGATAAAGAAAATCAATCTTAAGACAACTTCTCACCTGAGGAGTTTTGATTGAACAATGAAGGATACCGGTAATAGGTGTGATCTTTACTCGCACGCTCACACAGAAAACGAAAGATACGAGTGCAGAAACATTATTAGCAGAGAGGGTGAGCAGGGAAAGGCTTTCCTCGAAAACATAAAAACACGAACATTTTGACAAGGAACCACAGTCCTCCCTTCACGACAATGCAGAGCTTATTGCCATAAAATTGTCTCGGAAAGATACAACCCAAAGTGATCCTCTCATAAATCGTTTTACATGGCGGATCGCGCCTGGCGAAACATGTTCAAGGACTTATCGATCTACCGACGCAATGGACTGTTAGCAAAGTGAAGAGGTTTGCTTGTGCCGACAAACTACGCCAAGGGCATTTCCTAAGTTTGACTGTGATTATACACTAAGTTCATTGTGCGATGAACCCCCTCTCCTCCCTCCCCTTCCACGTTTCAAAACGCTTTGCCGCCCCTGGATCATATAAAAATTCAGTTACGCCGTTTACAGTAATGAAAGAGTCTAGTGTGGATGGGGGTACACGGGAGAAAGAGGGAATCTCTTACTGATGCCTCTGAATACTTTGTTAAGAGCCACCTCGTGAAATGTCTACTGCTAAATTATAATTATCGTCGATATTATTGTTTTATCATTATCATTACTACTGCTCAACACAATTTGGCCATTGCAGTTAAGTATTTATATTTTACAAGGTACTTGTAGACGCTAGCATATAGATTACGACGTTTACAGGAGAGTCTCTTAGATATCGGTAATCACCCAATACCTACCCTCCCCTTGCTCTCGTTTTTCGACAACAGCAGCAGTAGATGCAACATCCTATTGTCACAAGCAACACGAAACCCGCCACAGGCAGGGCAATGAGAAGAATTTTTCCAGTGACTAAAAGAAAAACATTTCAGTACAATCTTTAATATCCAGAAAACAATTGATAAAAAAAAAACTTAAAATCGTCCACTAATTGAATGAAAATATTTCTCATGTTTTTTTTTTTACATCAGATTGTCTGAATTACCGAAGAGTTTTCTGGGAAAACGCAATAATTTCTTATGAAATAAAGTGAGGATGTCATCATTGGAAGGTCTCCTCTTACGATAACTGAGCGAAACTAAAGGTGACTATGCCGTCACCGGTAATGATAATGATTGAAATCCCCCTTGATAAGCCTGAGTGCTTGGGGGGAAAACAAGAAAAGACATGTGCAAAGATATAAAAGAAACCTATTGCTTTAAATTGAGCAACAGTTCCTACCCAGACACTGTTCTGTCATCCATTCCTGACCCTCGCACGACTTTTGGAGAGTGCTCTTCACCAAATCACCAGCCTCGCATAATTTGGTTGGCTTGCAGTAAAAGCACTAAAAAACAATGAATAGATAACTGAATAAGTTATAAGTAAATAATTGAATATACGAAAAGACTAAGAGTAGAACTGTAAATAAATGTGATAACTTATCACCATAAATTTATTAAATTCTAGACAATATTTTGTAAGACAAATTCACCATTCAAACAGTCAACCGAACGAAAGGATGCTCTCCCATTTGAGTTACAGAGGACCTTTGAGATCTGGCTGCTGAGTTTACTGTAATTAGCGAAACGAGACTTTCAAGGTAATTAAAAAGATAAAATTTCAAGATTTCTGTTTATTATGTTGAGTGAAGGGCTATAAACCACCAACCAAGGGGAGGCTGTGCAGAAGTATCATAGGGTCTCTGGAAAGTATATAGAAATCTCAAATTTCATAACTCTCATGTACTGTATAATGCAAGTAGTTTCAGATTTTTACTTCCTTACCAATGCTAGAATTTAGTCATTATAATTTATAATTTACAAATGGCTTGATGTTGAAAAACAAAAGATGATGAGAATACAAATAATCGTTTAATATGTTAGATTTATTATTTTCCTGAGCCAATTTATTGTTTGACCATGCCTCTGTTCCTCGGAGGTTTCAGATTCCGGCTGAATTTTTATGATGCCTCTGATTACATTCAAGCACATAAATATTTTCATTACATGGTGAACTTACCCCAGATTGTTCGACGCATTCTTTACACGACATGCCGCTGTATTTACTGCAGTTTGCTAGCGATTAAATGAATAAAATTAAACAGGGTTAAGTGACTATCGATTGAATATACTAGATGACAAACGAAACCCCTTCGGGAGAGCTTCGGTTATCATTAATGTCGTGCGTGAAAGGTTTCTTCCGCTTTCGGGAACCTCGCCGCTGTTGTACATAGCGTATTTTTAACAGACTGACCTTCTGACCTGAAGCAATATTTTAGCGCTGATGTCATTTACGAAACATAGAGATAAAAGATATTAAAAGGTCGGCTTGTACTGAACGGCGTAGTTAGCTAGAATATGTCTACAGAACTATATACACATGCAAATTCTCATCTAACATCCGGGAGCAAGAATTGTATCTGCAAACCAGCTTGCAAAATTTTAAGTTAGCTTCTGAGTGCATGCCTCGATTCGTAACGTGTAAGTGCATTGTTACTTGAAATATAAGGAAGTTTCAAATCCCCGCAAAATTCGTCAACAATTAAAGTTCGTGTCTGTTCTTGAAAGGATTAACGCTTCCTGTCTTTCACAAGGGAAATTTACATCAGAGTGGTTTCTATTTTACCACAAGTCTCGCTAGTCCGATCGGAAGCATATTAACTTTATGCTGTTTTGGTTCTAAACGATACTTTTGTGATCTCTGCTGAGAATATCAGAATGTGATCGTGATAACACGAAATAGGAAATATGAAGGTGAAATGAGACACTTCTTGAGACACTTCACTACTTTCGTAATTAGCCGAGCAACACAATGTAACTTACCAGCTGCCGCTGTGCAAGGCCACAAATGGATGAAACCTAGAAAAAACACAAGTACTAAAGGCGAGGAAAGGCTCCAATAAAAAGCCATTGCGTCTTGACGTCGCTGGTGACCAAAATGGCTACCGAATGAGTAGGGATCTCAACCTTTGATATCACTACGACATCAAGTGAATCGAAATTAGAGATTGACTTTTGACTGCCAGACGAGTCAGTGATAAGGGAGTGTAGGTACCGCCAAAAAATGAAAGAAAGAAGAAATGTGTATGTCACAAATCTTGAGTATTTAGAGCTTCAAACACCAAGGGGACGACTGTTGAGGATATTATTTCCTTGATAAATGTCACAACTGTCGCGTGACATATCAGTAAGGATTTTAAACGTGTCACGAAATCATCGCGAATTTGAAAACATCTTGTTAATTTATTTCGTGTGGGTTTGGCTCCTACCCAGATATTCTCTTAATTGAATAAAAACCAAAAGATGTTATCACAACTTGCAAAGCATTCTTCCGTAAATGACAGTGGGCTGTATTGAAGAAGGAGATTGTAACGCCCTAACCCGTCCATTTTTCTTTCGCTTACAATTTTAATGTACAATTTACAATTCTTTTGAAATCCCCACCTTGAGGTAAAACTGAACAGCTTTTCAGGACCGTTAAGTTACCGGAACCTTCGAGAAACGAGCTCGAATCGAAATAGAATAGACTCCGGTAATTCTGATGGATTCTGATGCGCTTCATCTGATTTCAATCGATGTACAAATCATGGAATTCCGATGGATTCTATCGGACTAAATTTTCATACTTGGCTGTATAGGTGTGTGCAATACAACACGCGTCCCATTTGCTTTTACCGCTCTAATTAGAATAATACATTGCTCTGAGAGAAAGTCTTTCTTTTTTAATCCTGTTTTGTTTGTTTATTACAGTTTTGGTTGAAGACATCAAAAAGAAAAAGCTCCTTGCTCTAAACTCAGAAAAAACGTGATTAACGCCGCACCTGTATTAAGCGGCACTTCACTAATCGTTTATGCTCTAGTTGTCAAAGTCCCGAAATGCTTTCCCCTTAGAATGTAGTTAATAGTATTAGCCACAGACTATAACTTAAACCCAATAAAAAAAATTAGCGTGCGGCCACAGTATATTCGACGATGGACGCCTTATTATATAAAAAACCCCAATATCATTGCTTCACACTTAAAACTGTAAGGCTTAGTTCACAAATAGACGCCATTCGCGTAACAGCAGCGATAAATGTGTTCTGAACAATTTATGTTTACATATCTTTGATTTTCTGTAGTGGAACAGGTTAGGAAACGGCCCTAGTTCGTTTTCATCCCATTTAGATTGGTTGTGTCTGATTTCGATGGGAATGTTCTGTCTAATTTATGGGAAAATTCAATGTGCGCGTTTTAAACCCTCATAGACAGACATTTCCCTCTGTTTTCGCAAGATCTCTCCGATTTCAAATGATCACGCCGAGCATAGTTATGTTCCTCTTGTTTTCTGACAGTTTTACCCGGTGTACTGTAGAAGGATTTCTCCGGTTTCGGTCTTCACGACTTTGTTAAACTATATTTTGGACAACTTTGTCTAAGTTTTGAAATGTTTCCAACTAAGTACTCAGTACTTAAGTTTTGTCCCTCCCCCCGAGAAAGTAATTTTAAAAAAGATTTGGCTCCCAGCATTCCATGCAACATTATTGATATGAAAAATGGCGGAGCTGTCGGCAGAGACAAGCGACTAAATACAGGAATGGCTCCGACTTGTGATTAGATGTTAAAATAGTAAAAGTTAATAAGTTATATCTTAATTCCTTGCTCGTTTGTATTGTTAACCGCGTGTCTCAAAGCGGAACAATGAAATATCAATGCGAGTGAAAACACCGATGTGTCAAACAAGAAATGGTTACTTACGTAGCGAAGGGAAGGCAGCCTTTCTTGTTCAGCGAGGTCGTTCAGCGACATTCCGGCGATGAAAAAGTCATCTGCGGACTAAACTCATTTAGTCAGTTCAGGCGGATGACCAGAGACTGGAGCCATACCAGTATTTCACCGCTGACAGGAATAGCTCCGACTAAAACGTTTATTAATTTTTTTTTTCAATCATTTTGTAAATAATTTTTCAAACAATTTTTTAAATAAAATTTTGAAAAAATTTAAACTAAACTAGTGAGCAGCGCTGTGCGAACAGTAGTTGCAAAACTTCTTTATTCTCTGACGCGTTTCGTTTAACTGTCGTAAACTTCTTCAGGAAGTTTTACAAGTCAACACTAAACGCCTATAGTTAAAAGCCATTGTTAGCGGCCATTCCGGGGGCCAATGACCATAAGGGCTTGGCTGGACCAACGAGGTACTTCGACACGATTCAGTGCGAGAGCTACTGGAACTGGTTTGACTGGTAAGACGATTTTTTGGCTTGGTTTGTTTTTTTCCTTTTTTAGGTCTAGTGGAGTTGTTAGAAATTACTAAGCAAAATTAATCCGCGACTTTCTTCCTTTAGATGTTCTGCAAAAAAAGACGAAGAGCCCGATGAATGGATTTGTCTTTCATGTGAACAATAACCTAGAAAATCAGTTTTCCACGAAAAAAACTCCCTCGATTGCGGCCAAGCCATATTTCTCTAGCAGAGCATATTGTAAATTAAAAACATCGGTCGCAGCGTCACGCAACATTGCGTGATTTTCCAAACGTGACACGCAGTTCTGCATTATTTTAAAACTTAGAAACTACATGGCCCTGTAGTAATAAAGGAGGGCTTCATTTACAAGCACTGTAGACTTTAACATAAGAAGAACCTAATAAATCGCTCTTTCAGTTTTTATCTCAGTGTATAAATTATTTAGCCGGAACGAAAAAAAGATCAATATACGCATGAGTTGGAGCCATTCCTGTCTGCGGTAAAATACACGAATGGCTCCAATCTCTAGTCGTTCTCGTAAACTGACTAAATGAGTTTTGCCAGCGGATGACTTTTTCGTCGCCGGAGTATCGCTGAACGACCTCGCTGAACAAGATAGACTCTGCCTTCTCTTTGTTATGTAAGTAGCCATTTCTTGTTTGACGCATCGGTGTTTTTACTTTGGTATTTCATTGTTCCGCTTTGAGACACGCGGTCAACAGTACTCACGAGCATGGAGTTAAGACATAACTTATTAACTTTTACTATTTTTATCATCCAATCACAGGTCGGAGCCATTCCTGTATTTAGTCGCTAGTTCGGCAGAGCAACATTTAATAATTTTCTTCCTTCTTTTGAAGTTGGTAGGCAATATTTTCCTCTATTTTCCCCAGAAATTAGAAATTTACTACTTCGTTATGCCCCCATAGTAGCTGGTAGAGTCTCCCTAAACTTGGAGTCACCGCGAGTCATGAGTCATCTTGGAACTCGTTAAACCTTTGGGTACTTGAGTACTTAAAGGTGAGAAATTTCGATGTCTTAAGTGAGTTGTGTAGAGATAAAGTAGTTTCTAATGATAGATCATATTATTCTATCCTAAAAATGTGTATCCTTCGTGGTGTGATGTTTTGCTTGAAAGATATTTTGCTTTACTGTTTAGGTCAAATCCGCGGGAAGTTGAAAATCCCTGGAGGCCATGTTTTCATCTGCTACTTCGTGTCAGGGGACGGAAAGGAGATTCATGAAGGAATGTGCGACAAATAGATACCGTTTATCTGCCAAATTTATGGTAAAAGCTAGGGCTGATCTTGTGAGAGCTGACATGTATTGAGGGGGACGTAAAATTTTAAGTTTAAGTTGACTTGTAGTGAGAAGTAATGTAATGTTTCGTAGAATACTAACTTTGTATGGGATCGATGAAGAGAAAAAGTTTAGAACGTTCATCGGAGATAATGAAAGATCAGCCGTTCAAATTCTTCTCTCTCTCTCTCTCTCTCTCTCTCTCTCTCTCTCTCTCTCTCTCTCTCTCTCTCTCTCTCTCTCTCTCTCTTTCTCTCTCTCTCTCTCTCTCTCTCTCTCTCTCTCTCTCTCTCTCTCTCTCTCTCTCTCTCTCTCTCTCTCTCTCTCTCTCTCTCTCTCTCTCTCTCTCTCTCTCTCTCTCTCTTTCTCTCTCTCTCTCTCTAAAAAAAAAAACAAAATATGGAATATTTTATATTCCATTTTAGATAAAACCCATAGCCTCTAAATTCTTAATTTCATTTTATTTCTGAAGATTTAATTTCTTTTACGTCGGCCTACAGGAATTCAAGAAATCCTCAGGCTGCCTAAATAGCAAAACGTTCTTTAAACTGAAATATATGGTATTGATATTTGTTGGTTTGGCCCTAATTCCTGGGTAAATTTTTTATCCTTAATACTGATTACTCTTGGTAGATTTTAGTAATTACTGTTTGATTAACTTTCAACTTCTCCTCACAATAACTATAGTTTATTCCACAAAAAGGGTCGAGGATGTTATCCTGATATCACATTAAATCAAAGGGTGAGTGCCTGCCCAGAAGCATCCTATCACCCCAGGCATTCTTCTTGGTATCTCGAAGCTTAGCCCACATTCTAGCTTTGATGCTTCTTTCTGGGCAATCAGTTTGGTGTCCTTTTTTGGGATACTCCAGGAAAGGCATCTGTGAGCTAGTTCTGCACATTCCTTTGACCCCTTCAAACAACTCCTTTGCTCAGATTTTCCATTTTTTTGTCAGGGGGCTCCTGTGACTATCCCCTGAAGCAAAATCATTCTATTTTGAGAAAAGGTGGTACAAATCCCCTTAATGGGCCTCATACCAGGTTCCCCCCTTTTTCCAGTTACAGCTACCCAGTGGGCCTCATCTTTCATTACTCTCCCATCACCACCCTTCCTTCCTAGGCTTTCACATGGCAAGACCCTATTTCCCTCATGCAGCTCATTGGGGACATCCTCACTTCCCTTGCTTTGCCAACCAAGGACTTTGCCAGTCACTCCTTTAGGTGGGAGAGGGGGCGGGGGTGGCTCTTTTGCCTTTCGTTCTGGGGTGCATGTGGAACTCATTAAGATTCTTGGTGACTAGCACTCTGATACTCTGTACTCCTTTACCTTGGTTCCACTTTCTGTTCAATTAGAATCTGTAAATATCCTTGCTATTAATACAATCCTTTCTGCTAGTTAGTTTTTTCAATCAACCTTTTAAACCACAATCTCCAGCTATGGGCTTGGAGTATTATTTTATTATCAGCTTATGTATATCCTATAAGAGTTGTGCATTTGTGAAAATATTAGTTAATAAGTAATCTTATGACAATAAGGGCTTTCCCTGTCCCAATCATTGCTTAGTGTTTTATTTTGCAGTTTATGGGAAACAATATATCAGCTACTTCTGGGTGATGTGCTTCTAAATTACAAATGTACCAAACTTAAGTTCAGATTGGCACAGTCATGCATCTTAATTGTGATCAAGAGCCTGCTTAATACAAGTAATTTAACCTTAGCAGACTTGTCCTGCTTAAGTTAAGTTCCCCTGTGAGGATAAGTACAAAGATGTCATGATAGGTACTTTAGTTATGACTTAGTAAATTAGTTCAGTTGCTCTATTGCTCTGAGCTTACTAGCACTACATATACATAAACTGCATTTGGATTCTTAGAAGCTATTTTCTTCCCTCCCATCCCTCCAAGTATCTTATTTTGCTGGTCTTCATATCTGTCTTAGCTGGCTGGTTTTCTGTCAGACAGTCTAATTTGTTGTTGTTGTTTTTTTTAATTTAATATTACATTTTAGCATTTCATTATTAGCTTATAGATATCTGTATTTGTCAAGATGTTTGCATTTTGATTTTTGTGCCAGAATTAAATAAGGTGTTTTTTTTCTTTTTGAGCTTGACACAGTATTTCTTCAAAGCAGCACAATGTACTTGTACATGTGATAATTAAACCAGCAGCTAGTAGCTGTGATATCGGGAATTGAAAGAACTAGCATCAAATATCATTGGATGATTTCCTGTTGAGCATTTATGGCAGAGGGTGTATTGTATGGTTTCTGATTGGTTGTTGCCTTCTTAATGATTATAATAATAATAATAATAATAATAATAATAATAATAATCATCATCATCATAATAATCATAATGGTTATCCCCAGAAGTAATAGCCTTGCAGTCCTGTCTATATAAAAGGTCCATAATAGAAACAGAAACCCATGCACTAAATAGAACGTAATTAGGAATGTTCACAATTGCATGAGGCATTTCGGTTGAGAGGTATGTTTCAGAGACAACACATATATCAATATTTTGACTCCTAAGATCAGCTTCTAAGGCCACTGGAGTTCTCACTTGGTTTTTCATTTTTGCCAGACCACATATGTTTGTAAAAAGAAATTTAGGAACAGCAAATTCCATAGATTTAGGCCTGCTAGTAAACATGTTTTCTGGGCGGATACATATTTAATTTCTCTTATCAACCTGTACATGCCAGATGACAAAAGACAGGTTCAATCAGATATCCTTAATTTGTGTGGGTGGCAGGAAAATTGGTACAGTTAGGGAAATGAGGTAGGGTGGGGAACAAATTTAGAAACTATGTTTATTATGGATGAAAGTTTATATAAGCTTATTTGTCATTAAAACTAGATATCCAATATGGTGCATATGATGTTCAAGGAAGAAGTAACTGCTAAATTACCCATCCACACAGGGGATACTTGATGTCCTGACACAGTCTCATTTCATTGAGCATAAATGTGAAAGCCAAATGGAAATAATTAAAAAAATGTAGCAACAAACATATACCAAGACAATCAACTGGGAACTCTTCAAATTTGTGTTACAAAGTAATTTTGTTCAAAAAGAAGGATCAGGCCAACTTCCCAACACATCATTATTTTGTAAATTATAAAATTTTGCACAGTGGTCAATTTCCATGCTATGAAAATTAGACTGTTACTTTAATTATGAACATGGAGATTCTGACTGTAAATATATGAAAACCATATTTGTGAACTGCAGGCAAAGAAACAATTATGGGAGTGATCTTTGCAGTAATGAACATGACTACTTAAGCAGTGATGAAAATAAGGCCTAAAAGAATTAAGGTTTGTACGGGAGATATTTTTGAAAAGCAGACTTTTTAAATAAGGTTTTAAGAGTTTAAAGAGTACAACTTTTTGGCAAAACAATCATTTGCTACATTGTATGAACTACTACTGTAAAAAACATTCTTTGAATCTGCAGATTCAAGCAATGATACTTCTGGTGTTGACCCCCTCCAAACAGTTTAAATGGTACAGTTTAATGCCCCCCCTGCTTTCATGTGATAATTTTACCCTTTTTGAGTGAATTTTGCCAATAATTAACTAAAATAACAGAATTTCATGGTAATCTATGACCAAGCCTCCTGAGGTACCACGTACTAGGTAATATTGTCTCTTGCCTTTTCATAGCTTCATTGATATTGTTGCCAAAAATATCTAAGGTGGTGATTTTCAACTCTCTTAAGTTTTAATTAGGGCAATGTGGGTTTGCTGTTATCAAAACTACTCTACTCTTCACACTGGAGTAAATTGTACCCACAAGTCTTTTGCCCTCATGTATAGTCACATTTGCAGAGATAATTCAAATGCTAAGTCTGACATTTTTTGTGACATGTATGCCTGTATGAAGAAAAAAATTATGGCTATAATTTTTCCTTTTTATATAGGTTTTATTTATACATTTCTTAGAGGTGTTGACAGTCTAGAGCTTTACAATTTCAGTTAGAGATTATTTCCTTTATTCTTGTGACCTTAACGGTTGATTTTGGGGTGAAATTGTGAGGAGATTTAGATCCTAGTCACTTCCAGGGGATCACCTGTAGATTAAATAATAAACTTCACACATTTGTTTCAATGTAGTAAGTAATCTTAAAGGCTCTTTTATTCTTTAAGTATACATATAGACATGAAAACAAGCAATGAAATAAACAATTATTTTGAACTGCAAACTGATTGAACAATATCAAGGAGAAATTAGATGCTTGTCACTCTTGGGATTAACTAGTAGATTAAACCATAGATTCCACGCATTTGTTTTAATGCAGTAATCAAGTAATCTGAAAACAACTTCTCTGCTTTCAACTATATAGTCATATAGACACGATAACAATCAAAGCTTGAGGTAACTAACTATTATGAATTTCATATTGACTGAAAAACATCTATTCAATACTGGCGTATAGCAGGAGTCAATAATGCTCATCTGAAAGGACGGCAAAAAACGATACTTAACTAATTCTTTATGCTAAACGTTGTTGGAAAATTGTGACTTTAATTAAGACATTGAGAAAGCTTTCTTTTATAGCATTAGTTTCTAAGCCAAAAAAAAAAAATTGAAAAGTTTAAACTACCAAGCAAGACTTTCCATGGCGTAACAATTTAAGGCTACGACCTGAGGTAAGAATCATGAACTCTCCATATATATGCTTGTGTAATGTCATCATTATATGATACAATTACCATTGATGAAAAGTACCGCTGTCTTTACATTCGCTTAATGTAGATACCTATTAAACGGATTGTAAGCAAACATTGAATAAAACCAGGCGGTTGTTGATCAGCAATCAAGAACGAAACGAATAACTGCGATTATCTTACCTTAAATCTACTCTTAGTAGTTTTAATTAAATTTGTTCGTACTAAAAACGATATGTGTTTAACGCCACGTCTATTTTGGTATCAAATTTCGAACTCTCTGTAGAATTTCTCTCGCTAGTCTCAGGGCCTCACTAGCTGCCTCAAATGAATAAACATCTTTTGGAATCTGAGGAAAGCGCAGTCGATCTGGATAGCGCATGTTTGTTGAATCGACCAATCGATCCTCCAGCTCAGTTGCAAGTTCCGACAGTTCGGAGTCGGCCAGCCGTGAAGCATTTAGTCTGAGATTGTGACGATTTATCTTGAATGCGTCATCAGCATATTGCGCTGCTTTCAGAGCCTTCTCGGCACTCTAAAGGAAACAAAATCAATATATTTAATCTGAGAGAGAAAGATCATCCACCTCAAAAATACCTCTCTTGAGGATAATTTTTTTAAAAACACGATATCACTGAAAAATACCCCTCTCTTTTTAAATAAGGTGCGTCGGGATCATTCAGTTCGTTTGTTTTGTTTGTTTCGTTCACCTCACATCTTCCTACCTTGTGAGAAAACAATACTAACGAGAAAATGTAATTATCAAGCCTCAGTTTCTGATTCCATTCCGTTGTAGCCGAGCTGGAACCTTTCTTTTTCGTTTCCTAACCTCATCATTATTAACTTTAATTTTCAAGACTATAAGTAACAAGTGAATGAAATAAATATTTTTCACCTGGTGACATTTAAAGCACGCCCACTCATAAGATGGGTTTCTTCTAGATAAGTCATTACTGGCAGCTACCAGGTCAGCCTCGGCTTGTCTAAGCCATCGTCTAGCCTCACCAGGCTGAGGATTCTTCGTGCAAAAACTTGGGGGAACACCTGAAGATGAATCGCCTCTCAGGGCTTCATCACTGGAGGTGTACATTCGTCGATAGTTCTTCTTGTACTTTTCGCGATGCATGTGTTGACGCTTGGCACGCATTCCCCAGAAATCAAAAAACGGTGTGTAACAGCTTTGGCCATCTATTACGTCGCTTTGGACTCTTCCTAACCTTGCTATTTCTTCCTGGATGTGCTGTAAAACCTCGTCGCACAATGATTTTTCTCCAGGATTTTTGTCTGGATGCCATCTAAGGAAGAGTCGCTTGACAATTTTCCTGCGCCTTTTTTCAGGTAGTTGCCATGCTTCCACCAGGATCTCTGCAGTCTGCTTCAAAACCATCGCTTTGTCTTTAGTGTTACCTTTCTCAAGCCCGTCTGACAGGCCTAATGGAGAAGATTGGAGTCGGTGAAACTTATACAAGTCTGCAAACTCGACTTCTTGGGGCTCTTTGTCGTTGCCTACGTTGACCATGTAATACTTTGAAAGAAGGCTTCTGTTTTCTTGAGCATTTACTTCTTCTAATATCACGGCGTAAATAAATGTTGCATCTCCCTCTCTCTGTTGCATGCTTGGATCCTCCATTTCATAACCAACATACTCCCCTGGTGCGATATTCTCAAAATCTTCGTTCAAGAGATGGTGGTCTTCTACAGGGATAAAACTTCCGGGAAGTGGTAGGGGATTGCTGCTTGACCCTCTGTATGAATCGTCTTGCGTAATGTTCATCTCATCCAACATGCACCAGATCTGACTGGGATCGATGCGTAACATCTCTTGAAGGAACATCACCGCCTCTCCCAGCAATCCTTCACATACTTCTGCAATCACTTGAGTTACGGCCAAATATAACTTGGAGAGGTTTTCATCTACATCAGGTCTAACATAGACCTTCCAAATGCTTTTGCCGGCTGG
This sequence comes from Pocillopora verrucosa, assembly GCF_036669915.1. NCBI lineage: Eukaryota > Metazoa > Cnidaria > Anthozoa > Scleractinia > Pocilloporidae > Pocillopora > Pocillopora verrucosa. Next base: position 4,906,401 of record NC_089321.1, read on the forward strand.
TGCTGAAACCTTGTTTACGAAGTACGAAACTTCACCTTCGCTATCAGGAATTTGATCACCTTGATACACCAGTTTTGTTACAATTCTGTTTAGCCCAAGGAATTCGATGCTTCTCAGTCTGTCGTTTATGGAAGTGAAAACATTTTCATTGAGATTTTCATTTTCTTTGTTCTTATGTCGAATAAGCCTCACAATTCCACGAAAGAATTCCTCCGAGCTGAGTTGTCTTTCCAATGAAGCTGCAATGCGAAGTTTAACTGTAAATTCACTGCCTTCTGAAGAGTCAGCAAATTCCTCTGTAACCACTTGTGATAGTATCTGGGGTTGAACGGAAGGTGGAAGGCGCGTGAGAAGATCTTTGTAGTTTATGAATGAACTACTCTTTAAACCTACCCTCTTTAGGTCAACGACAAATAGCTGATTGAATTTCTTTAACCGAGGAAGAAAATGAGGAGAATCATCAAATACCAGCTCAGAAGACTTTTGCAGAGAAACTGGAGGTGAATCTGTTGGGCTACTATTGAGATTCATCGCTGGTAAGAAGAGTTGTTGAAAACTTATCTCTGTAGTGGTATCCTGTTGCAGGCCTTCCAGTAGTCCTCGTACAGCACCCAGCGCACTACTGATTTCGTTGGGGTGCAGTTTATTGCCCTGACTCTGCTTTTGCAACATTTCCAAAACCATGGCGTAGTGTGACATTGTAGCAGATTTGGAGCAACCAAGATGAAGAAACAATTCATGAAACTCTCCAAGATCAGGCGGTATTCGATAAAGAAGTGGTTTTATTTCAAGGTTCTCAGACATTTCCAGGACTACCTGCTCAGCTCTCACAAAGCGTGCTCCCCCTTCTACAACAATGCAAGGGACATCCTGCAGGTCTACTTTTCCATCCTTTCTCAAGATGACCCTTTCTTGGAAAAATTTGTAGACTTTTTTCATGACAGACTTCCTAGTTTTGCACTGCTCATCTGGGACTTTGCCGCCATTTTCTTCCTCAAGCCGATAGGAAATATTGCGACAGTGAGATATAACTGTTTCCAAGGTTGGTTCTGATAGGACTTTGAGACGCTCGGAGATTTTGACGCAGAATTCTTCTCTAGACATCCCGTAGGGAGTCTTCAAACCTGATTGATCTTGTGGATGTGCCCACTTTGGGAGGGGGTGAGCCGATGTCCAAACACACTCAGTATGATCAGAAACAACAGTGTTCTGAAATGCAATGTATGGTAGTGTTCCGTCTTCTTTTTGCCCATGTTGCCTGTGCAAAGCCTGAAGCTTACTACAGATTGGTTCTAGCATCACAAACTCAATATCGCAAACAGTTTCAAGAAGCCCCTCGCTAAGTAAATCGGAGCGACTTAGCAATTCAGACACTAACAGTTTTGACTGTTTATCCGTCTCTGAGGAGCGCTTTCTTGCTGCGTCACATGCAACTTTTTCAGCAAATTTCTTGAAATCATCTGGGTGAACTTGATGTCTCAGGCCAATCTTTCTCAAAAATTTCAACCAGTCTTTTGAGTTCAGTGGCCTAGGTGGAAACATATGCTTTGGATGCATGACCTTGAAAACCTTATTGTCTGGATCGTAAAAGGATGATGCTTTTTCCAGCGTTCCCATTTGCGTGGTAATCACTGCTGTGGTTTTCAGGCTTTCCAGTAGCTTCTGCCTGTTCCCATCGCTTTCTGACAGACTTGGCAGCAACTTATCTTTAATATACTTAAGATGAGTCTGTCTCGCCTTCTTGCTAAGAATACTGAAATGTGGCAACACAAACGCGTGATATACTTCTACAGGCCCAGGACAAGCAAATTCCAGAAAACGGTACAAGTGTGACAGCTCTGAAATGTCCTCCAAAAACTCCATATTGCCCTCTTTCTGAATGGTATCCAACCCTATTTGTGGTATTTCAGACGATAGGACGGTAACTTGTTGATATCCAAGACTGATCATGTCACCAGATATTGATGGATAAAAGGAAGCCTCCTTAGCGTGGACTTGTCGAGGGATGGATAACTTAGTTCACTGCTGTTGAAATACCGAAGGATTGTTAGACAGTCGCCACGTTCCAATGTTCCTATTTGAACACGAGGGTTCCAGCTCAATTTGTGAGCAAGAGATGCAAGAAGTGAAGTTGGAGTCTCTAGAGACCCTACGACTTGCTCTGCTAACATAAAAAGATCGGATAAGAGTGGCGGAGGCTTGTTTAAGGGAAAAAAGAACGATGAGTTTAACTCAAGAAGGCCTACCGCCCTAAGAGCCTTTACTAAAGGTGCCCTTTGCTGCTGATCACTTTTTGTGAATGCAAGAACACATTTTGCGAAATTAACTGGAACGAGGACGTGTTGCTTGCTCACATCTTTGCCTCTTTCGTTATCAGCTGTTGATATGACAACTTGCTCAGTTGCAGGGATGATGCTCCAGTTAGACAAAGGCATAACAAAACTGTTCGCGCTGCACTGAGTATCCCTCCATGATTCAGCCAAAAAGCTCCACACTTTGAAAATCCAACGATGGTTTGGCTCTTTGGGTTGTTCTGGGGACCACACATTGACTTTACTTGTCCCAAAATATTGCAGCGAGAGTGTTCCTTCCAAGTTCCGTGCAAAAGCGTCGACGTCAAAGGCCATGAAAACTGATGTCCTTGGAATCACCCTTTCAGGAAAAATATCGCTCAGAAGTTGCTTGTGGACGAACATGTCCTTTGATTTTGGCAAAATGTCATGATAGCGGGAAAGGTACTTGGGATCATCTTTGCTAAACACTCGGAGGCAGTTGTCTTGGGTAAGTAACAATGGTAATCCTTGAAGATTATGTAAGAATTCGTATGAGTCTTTGCAGTACCGTAGCACAAGTGTTACACCCTCGCTGTTCTTGAATGGGGTTTTCGCGACATCAATGGGTAAAGACGTTACATTTGTGAAGAAAATCTTGAGGAACTCAATAACAGAGGAAGGGGATGTACGGTGACATGAAACTTCAGAATGCTCAAACGCCTCTAAAATTTGCAAGGAAAATTGCAAAAGATTAAAGCCTGTTTGAAGCAGTATTGACTCCATAGATTTTGATTTTTCTGTGGTTTCATCCTCTTCTCTACCTGGTCGAGAAGAATAGCAACCCTTACTTCGGATGTCATTAAAGTAGGCTTTGTCTTTTCCAGTGCCACAGGGAGGAAACCAAGTAAGTTCGAAATCACAATCGCTGCCATCTGGAGAATCTCTTACCACCGGAAGATAGCGTGACTTTTTGGTATTCATTCCTTGATACACAGATCTTATCAGCATCGCCCAGTCGGGATTGGAGGAGGTGCAAGGAAATAGCTTCTCGTAACTCTTCACCTTCTGAATCAATTCTTCTTTACTGCAGCTCAGACAAAACTTCGAAGTTAGATGCGAAGTTGGAAGGTGAAGGAAACCCCTCACCTCATCTAGAAGTGTTAGGTAGCAGGAAGCTATAACATCGCTCAGCAAAGCGTTGTTCCAGTCACTACGATAACCACCGTTCTCATCTCTCCACAAGTTTCTTCTGGCCTCGTGGTCCAATGCAAAATGACCATTGATATGGACAGGGAGACCTGTTTCCAGTGGGAGTGGAAGAAAGCAGAAAGCTCTCTTTTTTCTCTTGTGTGCTTTCAAAGATTCGGTTTCCACGAGACAAGCACAACCACCTCGCGGAAGCATTCCAAGGTCACGATTTCGAAAAGCGTTCTCTATGCTTGTTTGAACCTTATGCTCGAAACCCATTTGCTGAACGATTAGCCACCTTTCTTCATTTCCGAGGCTGTCACTTATGTAGAGGGGGTAGCTGCACTTCTCAACCCTAAAGTTGCCGAACGAGAAGTCATCACTCTTCCTTATTGACTTCGCAACCTGTTTGACTTGGTTAGCAAACCGCTGTCTCTTAGCTGCATCATTGTCGGAAATGACTGCTTCCACTGAATAGCAGTTACTTACATAGCCAGTTCTTTCATCTATGTCACATAATGTGATTTTCTTAACATTGTTAACAAAACCAGAACCTCAAAGAGCTCTTTCTTGAGAGCCTCCATCATTTCACTCAATGCTTCCAACGTAAATGGAGTGGATGACAAATCCGAATTATTAGCCATTTCTTGAGTTCTTAGGGGAAATCTGAACATGGTGGAATTTTCAATGGGAAACTTATCTTCAAGATAGCAGCGGAACACATCTGGAAAGTTTTTCTTCAACTCTGAGGTTCCTGTGTACATTCTCCCTGGTTCTTGAGAATTGGCGCCAGGAACGTACTTACAATTTGGATCAAATACACACAGAACTTCACCAATCTCGTCACCTTTAGACATAAACGATGGGACATCGGTCAGGTGGTAGACAGCGTTGAAACCAACGCCGTATTGGCCTGTTTTGTGTGGATCAGCTCCTTTACTACCTTCCCCGAGGTTTTGTATGCCTTCGATATCAGAATGAGTAAAAGGCTTGTTGTTGTATACACATAGCGCTGGTCCTTGTAATGGTTCCCAACTTTCGTCGAATAATTTCTTCCGTGGATGAATACGGGGGTCCATAATAAAACAGATTTCAGTTGCTTCTGCATCATCTGCGTTCTGGACTAGTTCTTTCAAAAGTTCTTTCCCACAAGGATAGCCCGTAAGAATCCTCTTTAGGCGATTTGTCAGTTTCTCCTTTTGCCCAAACGCAAGTCCTCGCGCACGATTTCCTACTGCCTCTTCTTTGAGGGTTTTGACCCCCAATGCGAGACTTGTTGGCCAAGGAATATCCGAATAAACAAACTGCATACCAGGGCCACCAGAGATCCAGGGGCAATCTTTGATACAAAGCTTACTTACAGGTCGCATTATTCCCTTCTGGTTGGGAAGATAAATTGAACTCCTCATTTGCTCTGGTGTGAAACGATTTCCATTAGATTCCAACACTTTTTTTAGTTGAGCTGCCAGGTTGCATACAACATTCAGCGTGCCACGATCTAACTTTCGCACTCCAAAGTCCTTCTTAATTTGTTGAAGTGTAGATATGAAATCTTCCATCTCAAATTGTTCTCTCATGCCACCTTCTTTCATGAGCTTTGAGTACTTGACCCACTCCTCAGGGATCCTATGCAAGTACGGAGAACAGTCGACGGGTAGCGATGACGAAACTCGATTTCCATACACAAACCGTTTCCAACAAGAATGAACTTTTTTCCTTCAAGAAACTTGGCTATTTGATCTGCATCGCTGGGAAGAACATCTTGAAGAAAGCTGTAACATGCATTACAAACTTTTCTCACATCTTCCATACCACAGACTTCAAATTTGGTAGAGATGGCCTCATTTAGCTGGATTATAACTTGCTCCGTTGTGACCTCTCGTTTATCGAACTGCAGTAATCGTTTCACGTTTGGTGGGATAGCAGCGTCTATGATTGGTGCGGAAGAGCACGCGAGGTACAAGCTATCCTTTAAAAAGCCTTGAGCTGGTGATATCAACGCTAGTTTATCCCCGTATATCATTTCACTACCTTTCCATGCCAAGGGAAAGGTCTGAGGCCTCGTGAGAACTGGGAGAAATTTAGTCACTAAAAGGAGTTGTTGCTCTTTGGTCGAGGGAAGGCATTTTTTATTATTCTTACACTTTTTTTCGAGAAATTCTATAAGCCTTTTTATCCTCTCCGATGCGGCCTTGCTACAAGTTTGGCTCAGACTTAGGACGGATTCTGCCCTTTCTACAACGTCAGACCACGGAAGATCGTCTGTCAACATTCCAAGCTGCTCTAGTTGATGGAGTTGAAGAGGGTGCCTGAATGCTTCTTCAGGAAACCTTTCATCTTCAGGAGAAAATAACAACGCTGCAGATCTACGAGGATCATTAGTTGAGAGGGGCATTTAAGCTTATGACGATCTGGTGATACCGAAATGCAAGCATAGGTTTTCATTGCATCACTGAACTCTTCTCTTTGAGGATCAAGGCATACAAGACCAAGTTGTCCCTCAGATCAGGGGGCACTGAACCAATTTTTGGGAAGAACAATTCCAAGAAGAACCTACTCTTATCGTAGCTTCGGGAGTGGATTTTTTCTTCAAGACCATACTTCTGAAATGACTCAAACACCTTTCTAGGTAGGTCAATCACAGCTCCATTACCTTCAACCAACAATTTGAACACTTCGAAGCATATGTTTCCTATTTGAGAATCCTCACGTAGGTCTGGCGTTAGGAAAACAGTTTCATTGATGGCCAACCAACTCTTACCATCCGAAAAAACAGCCTTATTTCCATCTAGAAGATATTCATAGAATGAACGTGCAAGGGGCTCACAAGTTGACATAACTTCGGCAAATTTTGGCCACAGTGTGTGATATTGGTATGCGTTGTTTGAAGCCTGTGAAACGGACTTTAAGTCTTCAAGAAGGTCAAGATATGCAGAGCAAACGCAATCTTTTAACAGCACTTCATTCCACTCTTGTCCAAAGTTAGCCTTATCGTCTTCGGTTTTCACCAGCAAAGTGCGTCTGTTTGAGGAAACTGCAAACGTTCCATTTATGTGTACAGGTAGTCCACTACAAATGGGAAGTGGAAGATAACAAAAAACACTGCCATTTGCCTTTGATCCTTTGGTTTCATCGCAAACAGGTACTGGAATTAGAGAATCTTTAGTTGAGAACTTAACACCAACCCCCGCTGATGCAAGAAGACTACTGTCTTTCTCTGAGAACTGCATCGCTGCACCTTTGCCCATAGATGAGACAACAAGCCAAATGTCATCATCACTAGAAAAGCTACATTCTAAGAACCTGCTGCCGTATTCTGATACGGTGCTCTGATCTTCAGTGTGAGTGCAGAACTAAGGAGGGCAGGAGCGGACTCGCTGTATCCATGGTTTAGATTGCTGACTTCAGATGACGCTCGCAGAAAATTACACTGTTTCAATAAGAACTGATCTTCTGTGCTCAGCTTCTCGGCAGTAGTTGGAAGAGTAATTGTATAGGGCAGTTCCCGTCTTACTCCATCCTTTGATAATGATTTGGTGACCTCAAATATCTTCCTGGGTTTTAACTGCTCAGTTACATCATTAGATAAATGGAAGATGCAGACACGACGAACATTCTGAGTAAACAGAAGCAATGCTTGGGCTCCTTGAGTAACACGTTTCAACAGTTCTTGAACTTGCTTCCGGTTGTAAACAAGTTTCTTTATTTCACTTTGTATAGCCTGGTGTTCAGTTCGTAAGGGAAAGCGAAATAGTGTCCCTTTGTATGAGTTGTCATCTTGTTTTAGATGAAGATCACAACCAAAGATACCATTAAATGGCTTGAATTGATTTCGAAACTTTCGCAGCCTTTTTGAATTCTTGTTGGTATCAAGCTTTATTCCAGGTTTCGTTTTGTTCCTAATTTGTTTCCCCAGGTAGAAGTGTTGGGATCGAGAATAACAAAATGGTTTCGGCTTACAAACATGGGAACGTCTGTCAAGTTGTAAACTGCATTGAAACCAAGCCCGAATTTTCCAATCTTTTCGGGTATCATTCTCTTTCGTTGCACCATTCATTTTGTTATATTCTCAAAATCCTCATCCTTGAACTCGGCATCATTATAAACCCACAATGCAGGACCCTGACAGTCTCTCATGCCTTCGTCAATCAGGCCGGTCATCGCATCCTCATTTGTTCGCTCGTCATACAAAAAGCAAACTTCTGTGGCGCCAGCATCATCTGCATTCTGAATAAGCTCTTTGGGTACTGCAAATCCATCAGTGTATTCCTCCAGCAGTCTGTTTAGCCTTCGAGTGAGCTTCTCTTCTTGTCCAAACTCTTCTCCCATCGTTAGCTCGTCTGGTTCTAGCAAGCAGTTGCTGCGGCTTCGCACATTAAAAAGCTCTGCTATTCCTACAGGGATGTTTGGATGCACTTGTAGAAATTCGACCTCTTCGTCCTCATTTTCTCCTTCTGATCCGTCATGTTCACCATACATGCAGTTTTCTGCTGGTGCAAGGTTAACACATGTATCTCCTTTTACGTAAGTTGGAAGAAGGACTTTCTTTTGAACTTCAGGCGATAACTGTCCATTATCATCTGGCTTCAGTTCATTTAGGATGGAAATGCATAAAGTAAGATCTTTTTTTACGTCTGATGTCTCAAAAGGACCTTGATCGTACTTTTGTTTAATCATGGAAAGAACATCAAGCATCAACTGCTCACTGCAGTCTTTGTGAATGCCGAAAGGGTCGAACAAGTTAAGGTACATGGACATCTCTGAAGGAAGAACAGAGATGTAAGGCGACAGGTCGATGGAATGGTTGTTCAAGAGGACAGTATTAGGAGGGGAGAATCCGTCGCCATTCCAGATCCAGCTAGGGTCTTTCAAACCCCGAATTGCCTCCACGACATCAGCCCTGTTCTCCTTAGACAGAAATTCGTACATTGCTTTGACAAGCAAATTAAATCGCGGTCTCTCCTCTTGTTTGTAATGAGTGATGACAGTTTCTAACTGATGAACCACTTGCGATACTTGTGGTTCCTTGCTCCAGCCAAAGTATCCGCACAACTGACTTGATTGGTCTACGTCGATGACAGGTTGTACTGATCCAATGAGGTTGAGGAACTCTTTGCCCTTGACGTCTTTTGGCCTGCATAGCATTCCTCTATTAGCTTCCCCCCAAAAAGGAAGGCATTTGGGAAAATCTCTGGGTTTTTCTTCCGGTACAGTCACCCAAGCAATACCCTTAAGCAGCGAACCCAATGTTTTATCTGAGAGAGTATCGTGGAGCTTCAGTGGATATTTTGCTCAAGTTTTCCACTAGGGCGTGAGACTTCTTCTTTGCTGTTAAAACGTTTGAATTCTTTTGGATCTCAAGAGCACCCTGGTGAAGATCTTGAGCAGTTATCATTTCCTCGCTTTTCAAGCCAAGTTTCCTTTAGAATTGGAAGGACTGATGTGTCAGTATATAATTTTCTACTGGAAATACGTCTTCATCACTGAAAAGGGCCTTTATCAGCTCATTTCGTGGATCAAACAGTTGGGAGGCCTTTCACTCGTCCTTTGGTGTTTTGCACAAAGGGTAACTTTTTCATCATTGCTTCTAAATTGCTATCCTTTCTAACGAGAAATTTATAATTGCTCCATAACAAAGGGCATTAAGCGGTCAATCTCTTCTCCAGAGTAATGCCCTTGGCTGATGTCAGGAAGGATTTGCTCACAGAGCAACTCGGTTTAGAGTTAAAATTCTGATATCTAGCAGTCGTGCTAGTTTCTTGGAGTCTTCATCTTTGATGTCAATTAGCTCTCTTCTGGGAGAAATTGGAGGCATTCTCCTCTGGTGCCGCACAACGGTAATCTTTTTTGGACGCAAAGTTCCCAGAGAGAGTCTCCAAAAGTGGCAGATCAGAGACAATCCTTTTCATCCTGCTGAAGAGATGAAACTTTCGAAATAAATTTCCTAAATGAGCGTTTAGAGGCATCGTCTCTCCGGTCAAGCATGATTGCAGAGAACATACCTTGGCCCAAGTTAAGGAGACACTATCATAGCTTGTAGGACCCCTGAAACTGAAGGTGGGTGAACAAATGTTCCCGTTAACTCCGGATGGGAATTGCTTAGGACACTCAGTCATTACCACCACACCCAACTCTTTCAAAACTTTCACTACGGTGCCATCAAGTTGGTCAGCATTGGACCCTTGTCGCAACAACTTTAGACTGTTTCTTCAGTGATACTAAGGTAACGGGAACTTGGTAAGGATCTACAGGAATCAAAGGGGATTGTATTCGTCAAGGCTGGCTAGTTCACCTTTGGTGGAAAAATGTACTCTTAGGTAGCCCCATACGCTGCTGAGCCAATCTCTAGAGGGATTGCGATACTTTAGATCGCCGGGGTACCATTGAACCTTGTCACTGGATAGCAATTCTTGGGATAAGGCCTCTCTCAGTAGAGAAGGTACATCTGCTTTACAAAGAAGTTGTAACTGAGTGCATCCTGTTAGAAAAAAAACATAGAAATTTAGAGCTCCTAACTGAGGCAGCTTGTAATTTCTAATAAGAAAGCGATTGTTGAGTTCCCATCACAGCTATTTGGTTCACTGTGGTGTCAGTATGAGTTTCCTTTTTTTTGTCGGTATTAAAAGAAAATTCAGGGCTTAGTGTGATTTCAGCTTATGTAAAACCTAGAAAAATCTCTTCTTCTCCGTAATTAATTCTCTACTTAAAATGTAGACGTCCGAGTGCATTATGTGCTAAACCAAACAGGTTTTTTGCTTTAAAACCCCAGCAAAACTACGGTTGGCTAAAACTAATATACCAAAGTTTTGATAAACCCATTTTCTGGAGTATTATACCTTTTTCAGCTACTGCCTAAGTTTTTCCCAAAACGGTCTCATCAACATCTTGGTCGAGAAACTCTTTCCTTTAGCCCAGGCACTAGCTTTTTCGAGGATGCTCAGACGAGGTGATGAAACGGCTACGCTAGAGCTTGTGAAGGACTTGACCGTCCCCGTCAGAAACAGGCAAAGTTCAAGGTTAACCAACTCTTGAAAGTCATCATCTTCGAGAACAAAGCTTAAAAGGGACAACTTTTCCTCGTGACTGATTACTTTTGTAGCTAGTTAGGTAGATTTCCTTTAAGATTCTTTCGCATCTCAGGGAGGAGGGTGTGACTTCTGAAGAGGAAGCTGCATATTGGCTCTAGCGCTTAATACGGATGGTCAGGCAAAGGTGCCAACATTGATTTGATCTGCTAGAAGGCAGAAGTTCCGCCAAGTGGGTGGGGGGTGAAACGAACAACATACACAAACAAAATAACTAAACGATCAACTGACTTCTTCTCTCTCCCGTCTTTTAATGCGCTCCGGTCAAGTATGTGCTTTTCATCAAACCTTCAGCCAGTGCCCCCCCACGGGCAAGAGTGTATATTACTCAGCTCATATAACATTCACATGATTGGAACAAGGGATTCTGGAGCCTTTTCCAAGTTGGTTTCACACTTTTCTCGCAATTTGGCCAAGCTCTGTTGAGGAAAATGGAGTAGAGACTTGTTAGGCTTGCAAGGGGCATGAACTTCAACTCTATAAAAGCATTACGTTGGCGTTTTTTTAAGTCCATAAGTGCACAGTTATTGGCGTATATGGAAACTTACAATATTTACCATCCTTTCACTATACATGTTTAAACAGCGCATTATCCAACACCCTCCGTACCTAGTCATGGTCTTAAACTGGCAGTCATTATGCTCTACTTCAATGTGCCTTTGGGGACTGAAACATTGGCTTAACAAATTGACGCGTCAGAAACATCATGAAACTAAACCGTCTTTGACATGGTTTTTGCATGATTGAAAAAATGTTGTAATCCATCAGCACAACTAAAACACGAAAAATGCAAAGAATACATTAGGCGTTTCTCACTGACACCACATTCCTTGCCCATCCTCCCACCAATCTGCAAGCCAATGAACTTTGATTTTCCGGTGGAATTGTTTTTGGTTCTCCTTTGGGAATGTTATGGTTTTCTTTGGCAATTTCAGTTGCCCATTAAACATTTCCAACTGACCTATCTTATCTGAAAATATCAAATAAATGTTTGACTTCTGTCTTTGCTAAAAACGATCCTATACAGATACTACTGTGGAAGGTTTACCTGTAGATTGCATCTGGTGGAACATTATATGTTTCTATTGATCGGTGGCCTGCCGTTCATCAATGTGGCGTATGCTTGAGGCAGAGCTTCTGCCAAAAGGCAGGTGTTCCATAACAAAGATTTTGTCAGTTAGCGTCGCTTTAAATCTTCTTGCTCTGCATTCGGTGTCTTTATGTGTCGTCTGTTCTGACTTAATGATTAAAAAGCCATTCACATGCACCGGAAGACCAGTTAAGCTCTTTTTCTGCATAGGTAATGGAGCCGGGCAAAACAACTGGCCTTTGAATGTTGGGCGTTTCTGAAGTGGACTCTGAAGGAATTGCCATTGCAACGCCGACTGAAGGTAGAGAACTTAGCTCTTTGTCCTATCTAGAAGCTTTTTCAAACTTGGACAGGACCCTCCACCTCCGATGCAGATAACTTGTGCCAGAGATAAGAATGACGTTCGCTTTTCATCTGGAAATTGCACAACCATTGTGAGTGGATACTTCACTGTCACAGGTTCTGCCATACGCTCGCCTGGTGTAATCGCCGTCGTAGAACTCTCGCTCGTTCTTCTCACGAACGAGTGCAAGACTTTCATGACTGATTTGAACTTGAATATTTTTCCGTGGCACGGATCCTGACTTCTCTCGGACGAAAAGCTTCTACAGATTCTAAATTCTGAAGAACCCAGGAGCACAAACGGTGTGCAGTCGTCGCAAAAACTCGTGAAAATATGATCCACCTTTTCGTCAGAGTACAATGTTTTGGGACAGCTCAGATGGCGTCGTACGCAATCGGACAAAGCGGAACACCGTTCCACTGTAACGTACCCTCAACAAAGATCTTCCTCGGTGCAATCAAATATTCCTTTGTAGGGAAGAAAATTTATCAGGTATTCTGTTCATATTTTCACGGTCTTTGCGTAGGTGCCAACGGTATCCCGTTCTTCTCCTCTCTTGGTCCTTTACTGAAGTGGTCCTCGTGGGGATCGATAAAACCGATTTTTGTGCCGCTCAAAATACCTGCTGCTTAACTCTGTAATAACAGTAGAATTCCCAGTCGTTTTCCATCTGTATCACACGATTATTCGTATGGTTCGAGATTCCATGTCCAGTTTCATACAGAAGTAAGACAATTTCATGCTTTATTAGACTATTATTCTAATTTTCATTCGCTAGCATTTCCAAGCCAATTAAAATGTCACACAGCGGAAAATTTATTTTACAAGCCATACTATCGTTTTTACACATCTGACGCGGACGAGTTTGAAATAAAACTAGATGATTATTTGGAAATCGTCAACTTCAATAAACAATATACATTGCATGTTAATTCTGTTAGTTTCTCAATATGTGACTCCTTTTCAAAGCCGAGGACCGGATATGATTCATATTCGACAGGACTAGTGGCTAACCCTTACCTGTCAGATGAAAACCAGACTTGAAACCTAGTCCAAACCGACCTACTTTCATTGGGTCCATGACTTTGACGCTGTCACAAAGCCTTCGTATGCCTGCTCCAGGTCGTTCTTTGGTGAACTTTGCATCATTATATGCATAAAGTGCAGGCCCCTTTAGATTAATAAATAGATCTTATTGAAACAGCCGTCAGCATTTATTAACAACAAGAACAGATGTTACAAATTGATCTCATCAACCAAATGGCCAATGAGGAAGCAACGTCATTTTTCAGTTTTTATCTGAAAAGGGTTATCAATAATAAATTTCTTAGCACTGTTAGCCATATTGAAAAAGGTAGGATAGCAATGGCCTAATTCAAAACAACACTGCTTTCTCGTAGCGTCTGTAACAACTCGTAAAAAAAACCGGCAGAACACAGCTTTATGCCGCACGTTCACTCTCTTTGGGGTCATTTCATTGACTAAAAGTATCTTTTTCGACAGACGCAATAGTTGTCAAATGAAATTCAGACCACGCAGTAAAAGATGCACCTCTTTGAACACTCCCTCAACTGGTCTGATTGAGACCAAATAATTTTAAGGTCTAATTGGGTACTTTACTCAAAAAATTGATACTCATAAACAAACTTTTAGAGGACCAACGCGTCGTCAAATTATCACATTACTTCTCTTTCTTGTTTACTAGAGGAATTTTCAACTGAAAATAGGAGTTATGTCAGATGACTGTGCATCTGATGTTCAAAGTTCGTGCCAGTCTCTCAAATAATTGGACACAAAGCCAGTTGTATGTTATTCTTGCGTGTTGTTCACGAACCTTAGTTTTTCTGCGGTTGCAGCTGTTCTCGTAAATCTAAAGTACGATACCATTGTTTCGTGGCTTCGCTTAAGTTTAATCCTTGCTCTCATCAGAAGTTTTGATTTCGAAGAATTTGTGCCGTCACACTTAATTGAAAAGCGCTCTTGACCAATACTTTTGGAAAGCGAAATTAATTCGTCAACATACCTGAAACTGACGAAGCCCTCCGCTATAAAGCTTTTTTCCTCTGGCGCTGTAGCTGTGTTTGTCGTGAAGAAACTTCACGTGGCTCGCACGTGCATCCTCAGCATTTTGAATGAGTTCCTGAAATAAAGAAAATATCATTCTCGCAATTATCAACAGAATTTCTTATTTTAAGAGAAAGTAATAGAAAAAACACCGAAATGAATAATTAATTGAAAAAATTAAAAGGCAACCAGAACGAAAGAGATTATTAAATCTGAACGTGACTGCAGTGATGGAACGAAACAGTGGTAATCAGAACAGTTATTGTATCTCAAGCTTCATTAAAATTTTAGTTTGGTATTCTGAAAATAATTCTTTGTTCGAAAACCTCTTTAAAGTAAGGATAAACCAAAAAAGGACATCATTGGTATTTGCTGAAGTTTAATTATGTTGAAAACTATTAGCTGTCAGTCAAAACTCAAATAAATATTCTTTTCATTGATTACCTTTAATATCTGTCCGTCATCCGGATACTGATCGAGGATGGTCTTTATTTGTTGGAACAGTGATGGCTGAATCAAGTTAAAGTCGTCATCATCATCGTCACTCTCGCTATCATAATCATCATCTACATCCACTGTTAAGAGATGTTCAATTATCAAACATGGTGCTTCCCAAGAAAGAAATGAACAAACGAACAAACTTTACAGTAAAAAAACCAAGAAAACAAAGTCAAATGAAAACAAAACAGAAAATTATCTCCTAGCGAGTCCTAACAGAAAAAGGGGTACCCATCTTACAGACGTTTTAGATTAAGGGATGTAATATTCTGATCGAACATTGCCAAATTGCTTCAAATCATTAACGCAGCCAAATTCTGGGGTCCTGAGGACATACTCCAGTTCACGAACGCACGACTGCATACTTTCTTGCACTAATTAGCAAGCTAATAAAAAGTTATTGTCGAGTATTAGAAAGTGCAAATCCTATCAAAAACAAAACATGGAGACTTAAGAAAGATATACCTATCCATTTCTGAATACCCATAAAAAGTTGACTTAGCACTCCTGTGAATATTAATAGACAACACATTTGCCACACATATGTAAGTAAATTAAGCGAAAATAGGTCATAATTTTTAATGCCATGAATACCAAATCATTATTTCAGGAATATTCAAAGCAAGAAAGTCAGGATGGAAAATTTGTAGCAACAACTGACTCCAGATTTCAATTTCATCTTCAAATTCCCACCACTCTATAACATGTTCTTGGTAAGAGAGAAAAAGTACAAAAGCAAAAGGCTATTAAGCAGAAAAAAAATGGTTACCAATGAAATCCAGTAAATCTCAGTAATTTCAGTGCCTTTTGTGTCTGTACTGTATGACTGCAGTCTGTTTAAGAATACTTACTCTTGGGATGTGGTAGCTCTGCTGAGGCCATATGAGTGGTTTAACTCTGATAGAGAAATATGAAAGACGATTAAAGTCTTTATGTATTTAGGACTCTCAAGTGAGGTTGGGTTACCCAGGACAAGTTCCTTGGTATATCCAACTCACTTGTGCATTTTTTGTAGTTTGAAGAGGAGGGAGGGACTCCAGACCCTCCTGCCATGATCAATACAACTTCGAGGATTCAATCTTAGTGGCAAAGAATAGGAGGGTGTAGCGAGATGGGTCAGAGGGTTTTCTCTCACTAGCAATCCTTACGTGAAACCAGCTTAGTGGCCCATATCAGTGAGAGTATACCTGGTTTCTGTAGCTTATTTGGATTACTAAAAGAACAGGTAATTTAATTACCTTCTAGAAATGGGATGCTAGTCTGTTTCTTGTGAGGTGCAGGCCCAATTATTATGTATGGCCCACTCTTCCCCCTTGGTCAGAGACCTTTGCTCTCACTGGCAAATGGCTAATGCACAAAACATCAGCTTTTAACCTCTTAAGGGAAGCCAATTTATGTTATTAATTCAGTCGATAATACTAAATAACCCTGTTGTACTCTCCCATTGATGCAGCACCATAGTTTCTTTAGAAACTTACCCCCTTTATAATATTTGATAAAGTTTTTTTAATTTCGTTAACACCTAGAGATCAACTTAGCTAGGGCACATTTTTTCATATGTAGCAGCATAATGTTGAATAAACTGGCAGTCTGACCATACAAGATTGAAAATGATATTCAGATTTCTCTCAAAGTAAGGGTGACATTTTTTTAAATAAAATAATAACCAGTACATGTTTGAAAAACCCCCTTGTCTGCCAAAATGTTTAATATTTGATGATTGAATGCAAACATCTTCAAGTTCTTTCTAATACAGAGACAATAATTATTAATCCTCAAGTTTTTAGTCAAAGAAACAGATTAACCCTTTAACTCCACGAGTGACCAAGACAGAATCTCTCCTCACAATATCAATACAATATAAAGCAGACATGTGATGAGAATAAAGAATAATATAAACTAGGCAATTACTAATTGATCCAATACCCAATGCTCCAAACTAAAATCATATGAATTTTATGGCAGGCATCAAGGAGAATAAGTAATTGCATTTGGGAGTGAAAGGGTTAACTAAACAGGAGACTCAAATTAACACAAAAATCTAAATTGAATGCTAAAACATAGTTCATCATGATAACGAAACATCTAGGCTACAGTTCAACATTAACAGCTTCTCACTTACTTATAATTTGAAGTATTTTATGGTGTAATGGCCATTGTAGCTGGGATATCTCAAATTTTTGTTGTGCCTCTAGAACTGTTTATTAAGGTTACTGATGCATTTTTTCATTTATTCATTCATTCATTCCTGATTATTTGTCCTGCTGCAGATTGGGTGGGATGTAGGGATAATATTGGATAACTGCTGTTTAATGGTACAGCACATCACTATTTCTGGTCACGTATTGAGTACACATGCAAATTTGTAAAGTGTGAGAATGAAGTAATGAAAATTGTGAAGTATATCAATTAAGTCAATTTTTTTTAGTGGAAATGAAGTCAGAACCAACTGACACTGGACTGAATGAAGTCAATCATCTTGATTTGGAAGTAGTCTACATACCACAAGTACAGTAATTACACATGGATTTGACATGAATATTTCTGAATCTGATGATTGATTGACACATCTGATGATTGATTGACACACATACTGTTTATAGTTATGATTACTTACCCTACCAGCCACATGAAGAGAAGACTACATTTATTATAACAAATGGGCCAGTGATGAAAAAAAAGGTATAGAAAAGCTCTGAATATCACCCACCACTACAATTGCTGAGGTGTGCAAGAGTAACGAAGCTCCCACCCCTGTCTGAGCAAAAAGTTTCATTTTACATGTATTGATAGCCATCCAGTATGGATTTTGTATTCCAAAACATAAGGAGTCCGAATATTTTTGATCCAAAGAAATAATTCGTAAAAGCAGACTACAATTAAATAAAATTGAAATATGTCGCAAGCAATTTTCCTCAAGGATTATACTCAGCAACGGATTATTAATAATTAAATTGGTACAAAATTTAAAACTACATTAAACAGGCGTAACATGTATCAAGAGTTACCCTTCAGACGAACTGAATGATCTTTCAGGCAAGATTATCACAACTCTGAGTTATAATGTGACGGTGAAGTGTAAATTTAAGAGTGGCCTTGGAGTCGGTTTCGTGTTTAGTAATAATTGATGTTTTCAAAAATTCTAGGTGAAATAAACAAGTATAATAAAGGCTGGTTTTGTTCACGATAGATCGGCCTTCAATTCGACTTTGACACATGATATCATGGGTTAATGTAACTCGTCTTTTAAGACATGTAAACAAACCTAAAGTTTAAAACAAGTCAGGTCTCTAACTGAATTCGTAGTTTAAATTTATGCCGGTTTTCGTGCAAGTCATTTCTTCGCTCAGTTACCTAATTAAACAGATATTAAGTAAGAAAAAAATATTTGTAACGCCGTCCACGACATGTAAGGGTAAAAGCCTAGAAAAATGAAGGTTTCCGCGTACTTTATATCCTAGCTCTGGTAATTGCTCGTAGATGAAACATCTGCTTCAATCGAAACAGTCATTTAAGTTCATACGTGCACGCCATTAAAAGCGTAATTGTTTCATAGCTTCACTGACTGCTTGCGGCCTACAGTGTTTTAAACATATAAGTTCGAGCTGAAGTATGTTTGTGACTGAAAAGCTCAACTCTCAACTCTTAACTATACTTCGTAGTAAACTTACCGTCAAGTAATAATATTTTCCTTCATACTCAATTGTGTTCAAAAGAGTTGGTTTGTTAAGAATCTGCGGAGCCTATCTGTGCCTCAGCAGGTTCACGAGACATCACGTGATCAAAAAAGAACTCTTATCAAATAACATTTATTACGATCATTGAGCGTTTCCCTTCATTGAATCAACGCAAAATTAGTTCATTTTAGATCTTGGGATGTACGAAAAGCTTCACGAAAATATATCAGATGCATGCTATCTTTCCAGGACACCGACGTAAAACAATTAAAACAGTGCTCTGTTTCTCGGAATTGAAAGCACTCAAGGAAATAATCGAATTCCCGGAAACTGACAGCTATGATGACAAGCTGTCTGAAGTTTCTGGGAATCTCAGAATTAACAAAAGAGATTATAAAACCTGTGTCTGGAATGACTACCATTTTCATTAGATATTCGGTCTCCTACTCTAATGTTTATTTATACTATCATTTAATACTTCATAATCTTTTCAAGGATCCATGAAAACATTAAAAATTGTATGCCTCACTGTTATTTGTGCTACTTCGTCTTATGACACGAATAACGCATCGTCAGCGATGGCAAACCAAGCTTAAAACTGCAAAAATCGCCAGAAACTAAAACAGACACACAAGATGTGAGTAAGTTCTACTGATTTTATGTGTAAAATGCTCATCTTTCGAAATATTTATCGTTGAAAATCGACCATATTTCGTTTCCCATACTATTCCTTAAAACGTAAGAAAAATTTCAACGGTCCCTCTCGTAAATTAACACCGAGTCACGCAACGCGTGACGCTTTCGTGAATTAATTGTTTGCTTTTTCTCGAGACGTGAACTTGAGCTTCCTGTGATGAAATAGATAAATGAAAATGAAGGCCAGTTTTGTTTACCATTGATCGGCCTTCGATTCGACGTTAAATATAAGATATGATGAGTATGTAACTCGTCTTTTAGATAGATGAAACATCTACTTGAATCGAAACAGCCATTTGAGTTCGTACATTATGCACGCCATTAACAAGCGTATGTCTCACAGTTCCACTGATCTGCTTGTGGCCTGGTATTTTAAACATATAAGTCCGAGCTGCAGTGTGTTTATGACTAAAAACCTTAATTCTAAGCCGTACTCCGTAGTAAACTTACCTTCAGGTAGCCATCTATTTCCTTCTACTCGATTGTATTCAAGTGAATGGGCTTTTTAAAGAACGTACAGAGCTTATCTGTGCCTTGGCAGGTTCACGAGACGTCACGTGATCGAAATATGAAATATGATAAAATATGATGATAACACGATATAACGTGACGACATTATCACGATCGATGAGCGTTTCTTTTTAGTGAATCTACGCAATATTAGGTCATATTAGATCTTTTTGGATATATGAAGAGCCTCAAGAAAATATATCAGATGCATACTATCTTTCCAAGACACCGACGTAAAACAACTAAAACAGTGCTCTGTTTCTCGGAATTGGAAGCACCTAGGAAATGAATTCCCGGAAACTGACAGCTATAATGACAAGCTCTGTCAGAAAGCCGATATTCAGAGTTTCTGGGAATCACAAAAAACAACGAAATAATGACTGCCGTTCAGAAGGGAAAGAGGTTATAAAAACTGCCTAAAATATCTACCCCTTGTTTTAGATATTCAGTTTCTTACTCTTATATTCAGTTATTCTATCATTAAATACTTTATAATCTTTTCGAGTATCCAGGAAAAGATGAAAATGTATGCCTGACGGATTCAGCTGCATTATAATGCTCGAATTTCGCCAGTAGCAGCCGTTGTATACAGTGTACCTATCTCCATCTTTACTGAAACTTCCCTGACATTTAATGGTGTAGTCTGAGAACGACCGTGCTGTTTTGTCAATAGAAGTGACTGATGTTTCGACAACTTGAGCAGATGTCATCATCATCATCAATAAAATTTTGTCAAATCATGTGACATTCAAATAGTCCTTTCTACCTAAAAGCCGCTTACGGTACAAAGTTGAAAAAGAATATGTTTGATATCAGCCGAAAAAAAAAGCATCACAATGGACGATATCATGACATGTACTTGACAACTTCAAAGGAAACGTTAGAAAATATCCCGAGTAAACAATATATTTCAATGCATAATCATTAGGCTGGGCTTTGCCCTTTCACGAGTCACCCTTAGAAGAATAAGACTGTGTGCGAGTGCCTCTTATTCATAAAAATACAAGAGTAAATTACATGGAAAATAAATGCATGTTTTTGTCTTTAAATGTTAAAACCATATTTCTGAGAATCCTTAAAATTGATGAAATAACGCTGGCTCAGATCATTAATTAAGGACGCGCATTATATTTCTCTGGCGGTAAGAAATGCCTACTTCAGAAATTTGATTCTCTCTCACATTCAATATATAATCATGAAATATTAGATCAAGAACCAGTCATCCGCGTAAGTTATCTAATATTAACGATAGAAATATCTTGCCTGCCCATGTTCCAGAACTATTGTCAATATGGTTATAGACGATATGCCGGTGAAAAATTTTATCGCGTAAAAACAATTGCAAATTTTCGACCAATGGACAGTAGAAATAGAAAAACGATTCAGGGTAACAGAGTCTACTGCTACCCATTTCTTACGGGTATTTCATAGAAGTAGTCTTACAGAACACAAATTAAACAAACAACAAAGCAACGACCGGTCATGCCATGCACGAAAAGAGAAGACATTTTAATATTTCCCAAGCTTTATACTTTTATAGAAAAGTATACCTGCAATGATGGTCCACATTATATTTTCCAGTCGGTGTCTATCGATCAAATTAGTAAGAGCGTGCTTGAAATGAACCATCCGTAGTTTTTTACCATAACTTTGACGGACTATCACCTAAATTACATTTCATTTGCTTCTTTCTATGATATAATCCCTCACTGTTATGATGCCCTAGTTTTTCTGAAGTTGCCGAGTTGAGTTGTCAATCCTTACTACTAGTGCCTTGCATTTATTAAGAGGCAAAATATCGATAATGATATCAATGAGCCACGTAAATTGCACGTGTACTTTCATGAGATATCGTTAATCGTAGATTTGCCGGAGTTTACAAGGATAGCGTTCTTAGAGAACGTACCTAAGCTGATCTTGACAGAATCTTTTCAGGGCTAGTAATGTATCCCCAGTCGTTTCCTTAGCATGTTCTAAGGTAAAAAAAGTGTAAAGCCAATGAGAGGTCTTGTGCTGATATCTCACGGTAGGAATTCAATAACCTGATATCACACGGTATCGTTGTCACCTTTCTAATCACAAGGCTAATACGTGACACGAATTTGACTCAGTGCACTTGCTATTCATCTATTTAATAAAGGAATTGAAATTAAAGGTATAAATTAAAGCATATTTTTTGTCTTTGATGGTTAACTTACTCTATATGTCCTAGAGTGTACTTGCCAGCTATATTACAACTTCAGAATTGTAAATAAAATTAAATTTAAAAAAAAAACTGGTCACTCCACTTTACATGTGTGTTCTTAGCCGGGAAAGGTGAGCATTTCGTTATTGCAAGAGACATATTGCTTTTTGGGCGAGGACCCCTTAGAGTCAACTTGAACGAGATAGAGAGGTGTAACACAGGCAGCATAAATCAAAGCGGCTAAGTCCCGTAATCTTAACAATAGCAAAATGAGCAAGATCGGCCAGAATATCGTAATGTAGTGCCGTGATCTATTGCCTTTATCAGCATAAATGCACAGAAATTCTTTCGTTTTTGTTTTTTGGTCCTTGCTCGTCTATTTATTCAGTTTCTCCTTTCCTTCCAAATAAGTACACCTCTATTTTCATTTTCACCATTATTATTACCATTATAATTATCACCAGTACTATTATTGGTATGCAAATGACAAAACGAATCTAATTGTTTCCCAACGGCCTTTTCTTCTTACACTAAGGCTAGAATTATACTCTGATAGATTTCCGATAAATACGTTGTAACATGCATGGAGATGTTCAAAATCTTACGAGGAAGTCGGGGGTGGAAGGGGAAAGGGGGATCACCTTGCTCCGTTTTGGTTGGACACATGAAAACGCGCGCTTCTTCCCTGTTTGATTACACCCACAACAATTCAACCCTGTTAAAAGAAGGCTTTGTTTTCAATCGAACCTTTGATATCACTACATTCATTGAACTAAAGGACCACTTTGTTCGGAAGAAAAAAAAATAATTTTGCGGTATTAAAACAATTTCCTAATCACTTTAGTTCGCTAGTTCTTGCAGGGACAGTCCAAACCGGTGTGGCTCGCGCAAAGGCGAAGAAAGTCTACGTTTACTATTCTGTTTTCCTCTTTCAAGCTGGAACACAAATAATCCTCCATCTACCGTGGCTATAACGTGTATTTTGAGTGAGCTCCGATCTCTGAACTACTTGAATAGAGGAACGAAATTCGTTCATCTACAAAACAAAACAAAACAAAATAAATAAAAAACAAACTAATGCACGCGCATACACGACAAAATTCCACCTTTGAATAGCCTACGTTTAGCCATACTCTTCTCCACTTCAAAGGGAAACGGAGGCGAGGGAACGTCTATCCAGACCTGACATCACTCGTCTGCAAAAAAAATATGTGTTGACTTTGTATTGGTTAACGTTTCGTTCGATACTTTCGTGAATTCTGTTTAATTGGCTAGACTTAATATTTTCTTTCATACAAACAAACAAGATGGCTAACGGAGCGTCTTCATGGCCTACTCTAAGGACAGCAGCTATCGACGATGGGATTTCAAAGCAAGTTCCCTTGCCTCCGTTTCACCTTGGGGGGGGGGAGGGTACGGCTACAGGTAGGCCACCCTTGAGTAAAACCAGATCATAATGTCAAAACATGCCATTCATAACTCTTTATTATCAGTTTTACAGTTTTCACATGTATCCTTGGACAAGGTATATTTGCAAGGAGTAAGTGTACTGTTCATGCTATAAAATGTTATTAATTCTACTGTAACATCGCTGATCATAGATGAACCTGGATCCATGAGAAAATTTAAAAAACATCACTGGATTCTCAACTGAATTATTGCTTAAAATGTAAGAAAGTTCAATCCAATCAAAGAATAGACTGGCTTATGTTTAAACATAACTCAAGGAGCCATTAAATTAAGACTGATACGAAGCCGGATAACGTAAAAATTTAACAGAAACCACACATAAGGAAAATTCCGCTTACTGATCTGGAAAGACTAGCTTGTTACCAATGGTATTCTAAAATCACCAATAATTCCATCCTTCCAAACAATTAATAAAACCAAAAATTAACCGGATTTTGATATTGGGCCGAGAAAACTGATACCGAAACTACTACGCCGAAACTACAATGAAATATACCAATAATCAAATGTCTTTGCAGTTCGTTTCCTCAATCATTTAAGCGTAATTATATATCCTGTCAGCCTAGTTTTGTAGGACATCGATAGGACATAGCAACTATTGTAATACAAGCATGACTAATAACTATCTTCTTAATCTAAGCCAAAGCATCTAAGCACACTCTAAAGTCTCTTTATGCAAACATTTCTGTAATTGGTGCCACATCAGGATGAAAGAGTAGCTCCTCCTGCAATGAAATGCAATAGTTAGAAAAAAAGACTTAGAAGACAGAGCAAAGGTGTGCACCAATTTATGAAATTTTAGTACACTTTTTTTAACGATTAGAAATCAGTTAAAATTCGTAACTTACCGAGAATTAATTTATGCTTATATGAACGTATCGTCTAACTTCTGATCATCGACAATATCATTACGACCCAAAATTACCGACAGATTGACTGACCCTGCGGTACCTGAGTCTCACAGCCTACAACATCGCGGAAAAACAGACCAACCAGTACACGTGAACCCACTTTATAACCCCCCCTCGATGCGTTCGCAGAGCGGGGTATATCTGAAAGTTGGACAAATCAGTAAGACATATTAAAAATCTGTCTGATGATCGCGTAAGCGTGAAACTCAGAGTCACAGAAAAGTTATATCTTATTGATTTGTCCAACTTTCAGATGTATGTATGTATATATATATATATACACATAACTAACTGCAGACAGTACTGTTTCGGCCTTCTGGGCCTCATCATTTTCTTTTTTTGCGCTCTAACAGCAGAAACCACCTAAAGAAATCATCAACTCTGCCACATCAGTGCACGCACCTTACTGGACTTTGTCCCTCACATTATCAAGTATCCTGGTGGCTAATTGCACTGCCTGACGGGCCATTTCGCGATTGTAAATGTCGCTTGGTATACGAGGACAGCAAACTTGGTCCGGGTAGCGCATGCGTGTTGAGTCACCCAGTAGAGACTCAAGATTACTGGACAGCGAAGTCAGATTTGAATCTTTCAGCGTGAGGGAATTTTGCACCAGGTTGTGAACATTGGTTTTATTAGAATCTACAGAATATTGGGCAGCTTTCAATGCTTTCTCTGCAGCCTGAAAAAAATAAAATAACTGCTACAACCACATTCCTTATTATATTATTATAAATACATATTAAAAACTTACCTGTTGTATTTCTAACACCATTTTAAAAGCGCGTTCGATCCTATTAAAAAAAAAAACAAGAAAACCTGGGGGAAATTTCAAACTATTAATCGCTTTTCTTTGATTTAAAAAGAGTCAAGGAACAATACTGAAAACACTTTGAGTAAAAATTTATAGCAGAAATTTGGATAACTAACTTATAACTTCAGTCAATACAGTTATTGCTTCTACCTATAATTCCCCAAATACGGGTCGCTCTAGCCAGACGTGACAAAATTGTTGACCATTCAAAGAACGTGCATTTCCCTAATAATCTGGATTTTTATGTAGATATTTTCAAACCTCACATCTCAATATTTGTCTTCATGTTCATGAGACGGAGAGGAATGAACTTCAGTTTGTGGTAATATCTTGCTTATGTCACATGTACACCGTCTGTGATTAATCTCGTTGTGTTTTGTGTTTCTGTTCCTTCCTCCTTCCCAAACTCATTGCGTATACAATCGCTGCGAAACACCAATTAAGAGGAAAGCCAAAGCACGCCTGAAAGCAGCCTCGCAGGAACCTATTCCACCCCTCCAACATCAACACAGAATCAATAGAAGTATCCATTAAGGAACTTTTCTTCACAGTATTCAACTAGTTGTTAAACAATTGAACATTAATACTCTTGCTTGTATTGAACTGTTGATCGTGTTTTATGGATTACGATTAGCGTCATCCATTTTTGCTAGAACACTAGATGAAGTCCTGGCTATTAATTTAGCCTCAGTGAGCGGCCTTTTTGCGTCATTCAAGTGCCAAACGTCTAATCTAGGGAAAACAGTACCTTGTTTTTAAATTGATCGACCCTTTTCGTGGCAATGCATACATTTATACCTAGGTTTGATTAGTGAATTTGGTCGAAAAACGTTGTTATCAGTTTTAAGAAGGCTGTCGTTTCTTTTGTTTTGTATTTTTTACTTTCATCGCTTCTCTTTTGGTTGTCGTTTTTAGGAAGCGACTTCTATTATACTTTCTACATTAAGAGCTTATCACTTTTGCATTTACATGTGCTACATTTGGTTTAAAATCAGGGACTGCTTGTGCCCTTTTTTCCCACTTTCAAATTTCATTAACCAAAACAATTATGTGAATGCTGTATTCAAGTGGTCCGGAGAGTTTGTATTTTCAACTCGTCAATAAGATTGTTATCAGCAAAATTCTCACCTGGTGGCATTTGAAGCAAGCCCACACGTACGACGGTTTTGCAGTATCAATGTCGTTATCGGCAGCGGCTAAGTCAGCCTCAGCCTGTCTGAACCAGCGCCGTGCCTCTGCTGGCTGGGGATTTGTATCACAGAAGCTGGGAGGAACATACCATGAACTACGAGTCCAAGACCCACTGTGCCTGGCAAAGCTCTCACTGTACTCTTGACGATCTGAATTATATCGCCTTGCGCGCCTTCCCCAGACGTTGAAGAAGGCACCATAGGACCCCTGGTAAGTCCAGCCGGGTGGAGTGCATCCCTCACCTCTCCGAGACTCTCCCCTCTCTAGTCTTTCAATTTCACTCATTATATGTTGAAAAACCTCTGTGCACCGCGCTTCGTTTCCTGGATTCTTGTCTGGATGCCACTGTAGGATTAGGCGCTTGAAAACCTGTTTCTTCATATCTTCCGATAGTCCCCAAGCTTCCTCAATCATATCCGAGATGACCTTCAGAATCGTCCCCTTATCCATTGTTGACGGGGGGCTTTCTTGTTGGTCAGACTGAACAATGACAGAGGATGCTATTTCTTGAAAACGATGAAATTGGTATAATTCTGAAGCCTGGGCAATTACAGGTTCCTTCTCGCGCCCAATATTGATTTTGTAGCGCTTGTTCAGGAGGCTGTGAATATCAGTCGTCACCTCTTCAATAATGACAGCGTAGATGTAAGTAACATCCTCTTCTTGAAGTTGAAGACTGGGATCATCCAATTCGTATCCAACATACTCCCTGGGTTCAAAGGATTTGAAAGCAGGATTTAGGAGGTTGTGAAGTTTAAGAGGAATAAAACTGCCTGGCTCTGGGAGTAGATTTCCTTTTTCAGCATCGTAGGAGTCGTCTGAGCGAATCTTAAACTTATCTAAAATGGAGCTGATCATGGTTGGGTCGCAACGAAGCATCTCAGGAATGCAGAGAATGGTATTTCCCAGCAGTCCTTTGCACGCTTGAGCAATCACCTCAGATAGCTTTACTGATATTGCAGACATGACTACTTCAACGTTCTCAGCAGCACTGACGTATACTTTCCACATCTCTTGACCGCATTCTGAAATTTTCTTCATGTAGAAGGGAACATCCTGCTGACTCCCCTGGATGACCTCACCATTATGAACCAGGTGAGTAACAACCTGACCCATTCCAAGGAATTCGATGTTTTGCAGACCGCTCCTCGCAGCTGCGACTTCATTTTGATCAAGACCTCCATCTTGATTGGCGTGGCGAATAAGCCTGACAATTCCACGATAGAACAGCTCAGAGCTGAATTGTTTCTTCAGTGAGTCTGCAGCCCCAAATTCGAAAACTAAATTATTATCATCTTCCACGATTTTCTCTTCGATAACTTCGGACATCATCTGAGGTTGGACAGCAGCAGGAAGAAGCTTCATTAGGTCTCTGTAATTTGCACTGGACTTGATGCATACCCCAGCTTTCTTAAGGTCAACAACAAAAGGAAAGTCAAACTCTCGAATTCGATCATGGTAATATGGAGCGTCATCAAAAATTAATTCTGTCGACCTAGCCAACACGATAGGTGGTACTTCCTCAACCAAACCGCTACTAAACAGACATGCAGAAGGTAGGTACAAATTAGTTATACCATCCATCCCACTCGGAATGTCTTGGATCGTTTCAAAAAGGCCTTTCACTGCTCTTGAAGCGAAACCAACTTCGTTTGGTTCCAGCATGTTTTCCATCGATCGCCTGTGTAAAATATCTAGAACCATGACGTAGTGAGAAGGTTTGACAGATGGCGAACATCCCAAATATTGGAAGAGCCTTTTGAACGCGCTTAGCTCTGCCGGCATTCCATAAAGAAAGGGTCGAATCTCATCTTTCCTATACAATTCCAGAACTACTTGCTTCGAGTGAACAAAACGGCCTCCCTCCTCCACCAAAACGCAAGGAGTATCCTTCAGCCTTTCTTTTACAATGGTGCTTGAGACGGCCTTTTCTTGAAGGAACGCGTATATGCCACTCATTACTAAAATTCTGGTGTATTTCTGGCTCTCTAGCACATCACTGTAGTTGTCTTTTTCCAGCTTAAAGCATAAATTTTGGCAGTGGGAAATAACCAGGTCAAGGGTGGGCTCTGTCAGAACCTGAAGACAGGAACAAATAGCGTTGTAGTAAGTACTGGCACTTGTTCTAACTGGCAATGTCATCACGTACCGGTAGTTGCAAGGATGTGCCCATTGTGGAAGCAGAGGTGCCGCCGTCCAAACTATCTCAGCGTGCTTTGCAATCACAGATCCTTTGAACGAAATGTAGGGGGTTTGACCACCTACTTCACCAAACTGCCGATGGAGCTGACGAAACTTTTCCTCGACAGGTTCAGTGGCCACAAAACTAATGTCGCACACGGTTTGTAGAAGCCCTTCTGCTATTACATTATCTCGACTAAAAAGGTTCTTTACCAATACTTTCGATTTTTTATCAGTATCCTCTGAGGGTCGTATAGCTCCTTCAATGGCGACCTCTCTGGCAAACATCGTGAACAGATCTCTTGAGACGACACATATTAGCCCGATTTCTTCCAAAAACAACAGCCATTCTTGTTGGTTAAATGGACCTGGAGGGAACATGTCCTTTGCAAGCATAACTATGAAGACTTCATTACGGGGATCGTAGAAAGAGGATACCTTTCTTAAACTTCCGTCTTCGCAAGTAATGACCGCCGTGTTTTTCAAAGAAGCCATGAGCCTACTCTTGTCATTGTCATCGATTGACTTGTTCGGAAGAATATAATGACGGATGTAATCCAGGTGAGCAAACCTTGCCTCTTTACTGAAAATGTCGAAGGTTTGCAAAATGAAGTTGCAATACACATCAACTGAGGAAATGCATTGGAATTCAAGAAATCGAAAAAGAGGAGCGAGTGAAAAAGATTCTTCTAGAAAAATCACATTTCTTCGACGTCCAAGAGCGTCCATTTCCTTTCGTGGAACGTCATTAGGTAGGACACAAACCGCTGTACTGCCCACACTTATAAGTCTGCCGTGTGTTGCTTGGTAGAAAGGAAGCCTTTTCAACGTAAGTTTGTCACGTTCTTTCAGTCTATTCACGCTGTCACTGAAACACTTCAAAACGTTGTGACATTCTAATAGCTTCAATTTGTCTTCAAATGCGTTGGGGTGTTTTTTCAATTTCTGCTCAAAGCATTTGAGAAGAGATTCTGGTCTTTTAAGCGACGCTACCAGGTTGCTTGCCAGAGAACGAGAATCTGACATCAATACGGTGTAATTCACTTCAGCTAAATTAAGCTGCCTCAGAGCTTCAACAAGAGGTTTGCTATTCTCATCATAAGATGTAAAATCAAATACAGACTGTGCGAGGCTCAAGGGTACTAGATAGTGCTCTGGTCTCCCAGCAATTCTTCCATCTCTTTGTGTCATTGTTTCGGTACACGGAAGGATACTCCACCTAAAAAGGGGTAGGAGTATCTCTTGAATCCTGTTGAGTCTCCCTTGGAGGTTTGTATAAATACCTTTCTCTCTATCAGCTTGCTCCATTTCACTCAAAACAAACTTCGTTTCTTCGTTGAGGAAATTCCAAACTCCCTGTATCCAATGCTCATTGGGCACTGATTCTTGCGTTGGGCACCAGCTGACATAGTCGTCTTCAGTGAAAAAGTCCGATGGTAGGCATCGATTCAAGTTAGTGGCAAAGTCTTGTACACCAAAACGCTTAAACACCGATGATTCATGACTCTTTACATCGCCAAAGATGTGTATCCTTAGACGTTCATGGACAAACAATTCTCTGCATTGCGGTAGGATGCTGTGATGACGCGACAGAAACTTAGGATCAGTGGTGCTGAATGCACGTAGCTGGTTTTCCTGTGTTACTAATAAAGGGAGGCCTGGCAGGTTTTCAAGGAAGCTCGTATCCTCCTTGCAATACTTCAACACGAGTGAGACGTTATCAGCACTCTTGAATGGACTCTTTTCAACATTAACAGAGATCGGTCCGATCTTGCAAATGGGTTCGACATCATTGAAGGTCTTGTAGAACCTTATTACTGCAGAAGGTGATACGCAATCACAAATTACAAACGAGTTTTTGAATGCTTCGCACAGAGTTAACGAGAACTTAACAAGATTAAAGCCCGTTTCCAGTAATATTTCTTCCAATCTCTTTCGGTACTCAAGCATCCGTTTGACTTCTTTTTCAGTGTCACATTTACCGAGGAAACCTCTGGAGTGACTAGAGAAACCACCACTTTCTGCAAGGTTATTGAAGAACGCTTTTTCTCTCCCCTCACCTGTCGGAGGGAGCCATGTCAGTCGCTGCTCCGAAACAGTACCTTCTGCTTCACCACCTCTCACCACCGGTAGAAGTCTCAATCTTCTCTCGTCCATTTTCTGATACACGGCTCTTCCCAAGGTTGCCCAGTACGTTTCACCCGAAACTACCAAAGGAAAAAGCTTTTCGTATTGGTCGATCTTCCTGAACAAAGCCTCTTCAGTGCAGTGAAGGGTAAATTGTTCCTTATCAGGCGCTGATGGCAAGTGAAGAAACTCCCTAACTTCATCCAGAAGTGTCAGATAACACGGTGCAATCACATCTCCTAGCAAAGCGTTGTTCCAGTCACTACGATAACCACCAGTTTCATCCCTCCACAGATTTCGTCTGGCCTCATGATCTAATGCAAAGTGACCATTAATGTGGACTGGAAGGTTAGTCTCTAAAGGAAGAGGAAGAAAACAGTAAGCCCTTCTCTTTCTATTCTCTGACCAGTTCTTTGTTGGCTTCTTTTCTAAGAGACAAGCAACTCCCCCTCGTGGTAGCATTCCCAGATCTTGCTTTTGGTAAGCATTTGTAATACTTGCTTGCACTTTGTTATCAAAGCCAATCTGTTGTACAATAAGCCACTTTTCCTCGTTGCCATTACTGTCTTGCAGCTTCACAACATACGAACACTTTTTACCCTCAATGTTGTTAGGAAACATGTTGTCTCTTTGGCCAGCTGACTTTCCGATCTGTCGGACATGACTCGCAAACTCTTGCCTTTTCGCTGCATCCTCTTCCGTCATTTTCGACTCGACAAAATAGTGATTATTAGTTTTCCCTGTTTTCGGATCAATTTCACACAAAGTGATCTTCGTAACGTTGTTGACAAAAAGCATAACTTCGAAAAGTTCCTTTTTTAGTGCGTTCATCATTTCATCTAATGCCTGAAGCGTCACCGGTGATTTCGATATCTTGGAATCATTCGCCATTTCCAGAGTTCGTAATGGAAAGCGGAACATTGTTGAATTTCGTAAGGGAAACTCTTTATCATTATAGCAGGAAAAAACATCTGGGAATACTTTTCTCAACTTTGGGACGTTTCTGTACATCCTACCTGGTTCAAAACTGGTTGCACCTGGCACGTACTTACAGTGCGGATCAAATATGCACAAAACATCTCCAATCTCTTCACCACTAGAGGCAAACGACGGTACGTCAGTCAGATGGTACACAGCATTGAAACCAACCCCATACTGACCGGTTTTGTTTGGATCATCTCCTTTACTGCCCTCCCCGAGATTTTGAATTCCCGCGATGTCGGCTTCAGTGAAAGGTTTGTTGTTAAACACGCATAGTGCAGGACCCTGCAGGGGTTTCCAGGAGTCTTCAAATACTCTTTCGTTTGGGTGATGTCGAGGGTCTTTAATGAAGCAAATCTCAGTAGCTTGTGCATCGTCAGCATTCTGGAGAAGTTCTTTTAAGATTTCTTTCTCACACGGGTAAGCTAAAAGAATACGCTGTAGACGATTTGTAAGTTTTTCCCTTTGTCCAAAAGGAATGCCACTGGAGAAATGCTTTAATGCTTCCTCGCGTCGTGTCTTCACACCCAGTCTGGAACTTACTACGTGGGGAATCATGTCATTGACGAAATAAACGTCGATTTCGTCAAGCATCCAAGGGCAGTCTCTCATGCAAAGTTCATCGGCAGGACGCATTACACCTTTAGAATCAGGAAGGAAGAGCTCTTCTTGAGGGTGTTTCGAGCTGTTTCCGAGTTGAAGAGCCAGGTTAACCGCCAATCGAAGACCCTCCTGGTCAAGCTTTTCTTCCCCAAACGCTTCCTTCAGTTGCGTCAAACCGGTGACGTAATCTTCGGCATCAAAAACAGCCTTCACACCTGCAATTTTCATTAACTCTTTAAATGACCTTGCTAAGTGATGCGGAAGCTGATGTATGTACGGAGAACAATCAGTCTCCAACCTGAAAGCTAGCTGTTTCGTGTGAAAAAAATTCCTTCCACAGAGAATGAACTTTTTTCCTTCAAATATCTCTCTTACTTCCTTCTCATGGATTGTTTTGTTGTTGAGTGACCGCTGAAAATACCTGTAAGCTTCTAAACACAGCTCTTCAACACGATCAAGTTCTGGAGAATCCAGTACATCTATGTTCACAATTGAGGCAGCCTCGAGTTGCCTTTGAACATGAACAGCTGTGGCTTGCCTTTTTTCGAAATCCAAGAACGTTTTCACGCCTGCTGGGATGCACATGTCGACTATCGGTTCACTGCAACAAACCAAATACTTCTCGCTCTCAAGATAGGACTCTACGGGTGAAACAAATTTCCCTGCTGTAACACTACGTAGCTCATCTCCTTTCCAAGGAAGAGGGAATTTTTCCGGTTTTTGAAGCACGGGAAGAAACCTGGCCATTTTAAATTTGTTGCGAATGTCAACCGGTACAGAGTTTCCCTTTTCAGAGGTCAATTTTCTTTTAAGATAAGCTGTCAAGGCTTTAGCGCGCTTCAATGCAGATGTATAAGAGAGTCCATTTAAAATGGTAATGCTCTGTGCCCTCTCTAAAACTTCCTCCCATGTAAGGCTGTCTGTCAACATCCCGAGCTGTTCAAGCTTGGCAAGTCGTACGCCATTCAAAAAAGTATCCTCTTTACCAAACGGAAATCTTTTATCGTCAGGGCTAAACAGCAAGGCGGCCCCCTTATGGGGGTTGATTAGCTGAGCTGGACACTTCAGTGTTTGGCCATCCGGTGAGACGGGAATGCATGCGTATTTCTTAATGAGACTGTCGAACTCTCCATTTTTGTCATCAAGAGTGTACAAAATCAACTTTTCCCTAAGTTCTGGTGCTATAGAAGCTATGTTTGGGAAGAACAATTCACGAAAAAACCTTGACTTATCGTAGCCTTTATCCTGGATTTCTTCTGCGAGGCCATACTTCAGAAAAGACTGGTGGACTTCAGCTGGAAGATCAATGACGACCTCATTCTCTTTTCTCAATCTCCTTAAAACTTCTAGGGACAATCCCCCAATTACTGGAATTTGGCGAAAATTTGGATCAAGGAAGACCAGATGGCTAAGGTCAACCCACTGACTCCCATCAGAAAAGAGATCATAGTTTCCACAAGTCAAACGTTGGTAAAATGAACGTGCAAGAGGCTCACAATTCGGATTTACTTCACAAGCTTTAGGCCACAGGACGTGATAATGGTACGAATCTGCAGCCATCTTCTTTACGTCTTGGAGAAGGTCTAGATATGCCTCACAAATTGAATCTTGCATAAGATGATTGTTCCACTCAACTCCCATTGAATTCTTGTCGTCAAATGTCTTCTCTTTCAAACCTCGTCTGTTAGAAGCCACAGCGAATGCCCCATTAACATGTACTGGAAAACCACTGACTATCGGAAGCGGAAGGTAACAAAACAATCTTCCCTTAAATTGTTGCACATTCTCTGTGATCGGATGGCCAACAGGCACGGGCGAGAGCTTTCCACTCTTGTCGGGGATTAACTTGGCTGCTACCCCCGCCGATGGGAGTAGGCTCTTGTCAACCTTTGCAAATTGCATTGCTTGTCCTTTGCCCATGGAAGAGGCAACACACCAAATCTCCAAATCATCTCGTAAAGAGTCCTTGCCTTCGACAAATGCTATTCCAACCTCAGTGGTGGTACTCCGGATGGTAATTGTGAGCCCAGAACTGAGAGAAACTGAATTGGAGCAAGTGGAATGTTTCAAACGCTTCATGACTTCGGAGGACGCTCGTAGAAAATTGCACTGTTGCAAAAGGTGCTGCTCCTCACTACTGAGATTCTTAGCAGCTGGTGTAAGTGTGACTGGAACAGACAGTTCCCTTGTGATTCCGTCACGATAAAAAGATTTGTTTACTTCAAACAGCAGCATAGGCGAGTTGGAGGAGTTCGAATCTTCCTGCAGGTGAAAAATGCTGACACGGCGTACATTTTGCGTGAAGAGAAGAAGGGTCTTAGCACCAGAGGCGAAGAGCTTCAGGAGTTCTCTCATTTGTTTGTTGTCGTAATGAAGTTGCTTGATTTCACTTTTAATAGCCTGCTCTCTGGTACGTAATGGAAAACGAAACAGAGTCCCAGGGTAAGAGTTGTCGTCTTTGCTCAGGTGAAGATCGCAATCAAATATTCCATTGAATGGTTTAAACTGATTGCCGAGATTCCGAAGTCTCTTTGTGTTTTTGTTAATATCTATCTTTATTCCAGGTTTGTTCTTGTTTCTTATTGCCTTTCCGAGATAGAATGTGTTCGGGTCGAAAATCACAAAGAAATTTCTGCTCAAAAACATCGGAACATCTGTCAGATTGTAGACCGCGTTGAAACCAAGTCCAAACTTGCCAATTTTCTCAGTTTCTTGTTCTTTTGTAGCACCGTTTAATTTTGTGATGTTTGTAAAATCTTCGTCTCTGAATTCGGCATCGTTGTAGACCCACAGAGCAGGACCCTGGCAGTGTTTCATTTCTTCGTCTATCAGACAGGTCATGGCATCCTGGTTCGTTCGTTCGTCATATAGAAATCTCACTTCAGTGGCACCTGCATCGTCTGCGTTTTGAACAAGCTCTTTGGGTACTGCAAAACCATCAGTGTAATCCTCTAAAAGTCTGCTGAGTCTACGGGTAAGTTTTTCTTCTTGTCCGAATTCCTCTCCAATATCCAGCTCGTCTGGCTCCAACATTCGATTCATCAACGTTGGAACGTGCAAAAGTTCAGCTGTGCTGTTTGGAATGTTTGGATGTACGTATAAATATTCGATCTCTTCATCTTCTTCTCCATCATGGTTACTTCTTTCTAGCCACTCATGTTCGCAGTACATGCATCTCTCCACTGGTGCAAGCTTAACATACGCATCGTCTTCCACGTGTGTCGGAATGAGCACCTTTTCTTGAAGTTCGGGCGGCAACTGATCTCCAATGTTTGGCTTAATTTCATTTAAAATGTCCACGGACAACTGCAAGTCCTTCCGTACCTCTGCCGTGGGAGGCGGAGGGTGATCGTCGTACTTCTCTTTTATTAGGTGAAGAACCTCGAGTAAGAATGCGTCATTGCACTTCTCTTGTAAGCCAAACTTTGCAAACAGGCCATAGAATCTTCCCGTCTCAGAGGGAAGGGAAAAGATATATGGCGATAGATCAATCGGAGGTTTCTGAGATATCAGGAATCTAGGGGAAGAAAATCCATCTCCATTCCAAATCCACGGAAGGTTCTTGACATTCTCCAAAGCAGCAAGTACTTCGTCATGATGTGCACAACTGAGAAAGGCGTAAATTTCCTGGGCGATGATAATATAACGCGGCTTTTCTTGTGGACTGTAGGCTCTGATTACATTCTGCAAGTGCTGCACGACGTCCGAAGCAGCCGGGTCTGCGTTCCATGAAAAGAAGCGAGTTAATTGGCTAGACGGCTCAGCTTTGACAAGTGCTTTTGTCGATCCAATGATGTTTGCTGCTTGTTTGTACTTGACATCTGAAGGCTTTAGGAAATAAGGTTCTGTGTGCGTTTCTCCCCAGAACGGAAGATTTTCGGGGTAGTCATCGGGTTTTCGTCTGATCACAGAGACCCATGGCATATTTTTAAGATGTATCCCGAGCTCTCCTAATCCTGAAGTTCCAGAGACGATCTCTTCAAGTTTTGTTGGATTGCTAGTTAAGAATGACATGATCGTTAATGACTTCGTTTCTGCTGCAGAAACGTCAAGGATATTATTCACAGCTTTTGCACTTTCGTACACTTTTTGCCCGGTGATTTCTCCCTTGCCCTTCATGCCGAGGTACTCTAAAACTACTAGAGCTGTAGGTTGAGCGTACTTTCCGACAGGGAACACATCTTCTTCCACGAAAATTCTTTTTAGGAAGTCATCTCTGGGATCAAATACCTCCCTAGGTCTCATTCTATCATTTTTAGTTGAGACAAAGGGCAGGTCTTTTAACCGATTCTGAAATCTCCCATCCTCCGCGGTGAAAATGTGATATCTATCCATCACGAATCCCATGAGTCTGTCAATTTCTTCAGTGGAGTAACGCTGATGTATTACATCCGGAAATATCACCTCAAGCAAAACCTCAGAACGTGTCAAGACTTTGATGTCTAACAAACCAACCAATCTCTTTGCATCGTTCTCTCTAATGTCGATGAGATCTCTTAGGGTTTTCACCGGAAATGCTTCTTCAGATGCAGCGCAGAGGCCATCATTTTTTGAAACAAAGGCTCCGGACATAGTCTCAAACAACGGTATGCAGCTTAAGACTTTCTTCTCATCTGGACTGAGCCATGAGGCTTTGGCAAAAAACCTTCTCAAACATCGTTTACCATCGTCTGTTATGGTTTGCGCCGTGGTGGGCTTTGAGGAGAGAAAAGCTGCCACAGCTTTTAAGACCCCTTGAACCGATGGTGGATGAACAAATGTTTCTGAAACGGCAGGGAGCAGACCAAGGAACCATGGATACCCTTGCATTACTGTAACACCAAGCTCTTTCAAAGCTCCGACAAGAGCATCGTCTAAAGAATCGCCATGAAGGCTTCTCACGACAACATCAGATAGCTTTTTAAGTCTCACGAGGGTAATGGGAGCTTTCGACATATCTAGTGGAAGTAAAGGAAGGCCTTCAAGTCTGCACAGCTCGTCTTCAGAGGGGAAGTTCTTTCCCAGGTATGCCCACAAGTTTCCTAACCAGTCATTGGACGGATGGCCTCCGACTCCAGGATTCCACAAAATGTGTTGTCCCTCTAACCATCCAGGTGGTAGTGACGCCGGGAGAAGTTTAGCAACGTCATCTTTGGTGAAATGCTGTAATTGAGTGCATCCTGTTCGAAAAGTAACGCGACTCTTCAGCAAATCTTAGTTTGCTCTTATAAGTTAAAAACTTCAGACATACTGCATCTAAATACGGCACTATTTTGAAAACATGTCTCGCATAAATGGAGCAGGTTACCATATAAAATCAAGATGTTTGGAAAATAAGATGGTAAAATAATTGTGAATTTCTTACATGATAGCAAAAAAGTAACTCAGAGATCTCAATTGTCTCGATTTCTTCCGTGGAATAATATATAATGATTTTTAAAATTTGGCACTGTGGAATTCAAGGTGCTAGACCTAGAAAACTAAAAGGATTAGGTATAATATATTCTCAGATGCAAAGCACAAGCTTCATTCTTCGCATGGCTCTGTTCGTTGTTGTAACTACTTCCAACTTGCATACCTTGAATTGCGACTGCATCCAGATTTTGTGACAAATCTTTGTCGATGTTCTCATCAAGGAATTTTTGTTGTGGACACGGTAAGAGTTCACGGGGATGTGCTGGTGACGAAATGTAAATAGCCTCGCCCGTACTGGAAAACGACATGAACTGCTCGTTCGAAATCGGTAACAGCTCCAATCCAAGTAGGTCAGAAAAGCAACCGTCTTTAAGGACAAATTTCAGCAGCAAAAGTTTTTCTAACCCTGTTAAGTTAGAGTAGCTAGCGGGTACATTCTTAAGGACTCTTCGCGTCAACGAAGGTGTTATTTCTGCACTCAACGTTGAGTACAAGCAAATGGCTTTTAGGGCGTGTTCGGGTAAACGGGCGACGTTTTCATTCGCTGCAAGAAGAACTTTTACCAGCAGTTCCTTAGGATCGCTTTCTGCAAGTCTTTCAACGATCACGTCTTGCAATTTTAGCCATTTTCCCCCTTGAGCCGGAGTGTAGATGATACTTTTGTCAAGAAGCAACTCAAATAGGGGCTCCTCCACTCTTTTCCATTTCTGGTCGATATTAGCTGTATCAGGCCATGCTCTATTCAAAGGAGAAATAGATGATGAAAAAATCTTAAAACTAAAGAAGAACTTTTACGTTCATAAAATGTCTACGCATCAGATTAGCAGATATTCTATCAAAAATAGAGACGCAAACAGTCTTATAAGAGACCGCCGTTGTTGCTGTTTTCGTCAACTCATGTTCTTGAGCTTTTTGCATCATATAGTCTCAGGGGAAAGAGGTAATTATATTATAGGGGCACACAGTTAAGTCAGTAGTTGATTCTTACCTGTATACGGCTTCGCTTTGCACGTTGTAGTTCTGCTCGTTCATAGCATCCAGCAGCAGAGAAGCATACGCTTTAGGGATGGCCTCTTGCAGAAGACACTGGTTCCACAACAATGACTTGTCAGTCAGGGGCTGACCTTCCTTCTCAGCTAGATCTTCTTGTTCAGCCGTAGGCGTCTTAATGTATCGCCTGTTCTGACTCAAAGAAAAGAATCCATTGACGTGCACTGGCAACCCTGTCAAACTTGTCTTCTGTACTGGTAGGGGTAAAAAACAAAACACATGGCCTTTCATGTTTGGCTTCTCTTTCTCAGGGCGTTCTGGCAACTCCATGGAGACACCTACCAGAGGCAGATAGCTGAGATCTTGATCTGAAGCCAAGGTTTTAAATTCTGACGATATTTCTCCTCCACAAAAGTAGTTAGTAACTAGAAACGAATGTCGCTCTGACGCACTTTGCGTGCCTTTGGAGTAAGTAATTGCCTCGATTGTAATAGGATAAGTTACCCAAACAGCTTCTGGCAATAGTTCACCTGATGAGATCTTGCTTCGAAACTCACCCTTCTTTTCTCGCACTAATTGGAGGGTATCATTTGTGATTCGGACTTGAAACGTTTTTCTGGCGTCACTGTCCGTTTCCTCTCGAACAAAAAGCTCTATAGATTCCAGATACTGAAGAAAGAGAAGGATCAAATGAGCATCTGCCTCAAAACTCTCAAACAACGTGTGCACCTTTTGGGTGGAGTATAAAGTCTGCGATAGCTTGGATGGTTCTGTCCTTAAAGGGAAACGAAACAATGTCCCATTATAGGATCCCTGTTCGAAGGTGTCCTCTGTACAGTCGAGTATCCCTTTGTATGGCTGAAACTGGTCTGGGATGCTGTTTACGATGTCTCGGTCTTCTTTCAATCGCCACCTGTGCCCGGTTCGTTGGCCATTTTCGTCGCTAAAGTACTTTTCGTGCGGATCAATCACTCCGATCTGCGAACCACTTACGATACTTGGCAGATCTAAAAATGAACACATATAACTTTGTCGCATTTCAACAATAAAATGTCCGAACACATCTCTGCAATATCGGAGAAAAATTGTGGCAACCATGGCAGGGATAAAAATGATTGCACAAAGGTTAAAACTGTATACGCTGTTTATTACCTTTTAGTATGAAAATTTTTTTGGGTTTCCACTCCGGCTAATTTTTCGATTTGCTATTCAACAGCGAAAAAAAGAGCAGTCGCCTTAAATATCTCACAGTCTAAAGCGCCGCTAACATTTACTGCCTCCCATCGAATGATAGGCTTCTCTACTGATTTGTTGTCTATTTGTATTCTTAGTATACCAAAGGAAATAATGAACTTGTAACTTTTGTTAACTTCTGTCAAAACGTAAGGAGTGATAGCATAAAAATATGTAAACAAATACTAAATATAAAAAGTATTCATTTATGGATATCTATGAATATTCTTCCGTAATTTCCCTACATGTAACTCTAACAGGAAAAGAATTGCACAATTTCAAGAATTATTCCTTCTTTTGTGGTGCTGCTGTGACAAAGAAAAAATATAAATAAGTTCCAGCAGAAAATTCATTGATCTCTGACCGGAAAAGTTTGTTCCTGGAAAACGCACAAAGTCCTCAATCACCAAAACAGAAAAAGCTCCGGTAATTGTTTTTTCCAAACGGTCAATACAATGAAAAAAACGACTTGGAAACATTCACGTTAGGGTCTGAGAACGTAGCAATTCAATCGACTCACCTGTCATATGAAAAACAGACTTAAAGCCAAGACCAAAACGGCCAACTTTCATTGGGTCTTTGACTTTAATACTATCACACAACATCCGTATACCCTTCCAGTCATCTTTTGTAAACTGAGCGTCATTATATGCATAAAGTGCTGGGCCCTGTTACATAAAAACGATCAGATTCACCTTATAAAATGAACAATTAATGAGTGGAAGTGTTATTTACAATAAAGAGACCAGTTTGTATTAACCACGCCAATCCATATGGGTCTAGTCCATATGGAGCTTTTAATAACAAATAACTCGTGGCTTAATGCTGAAATAAGTAAACTTGAAGTCGATTAATTCAAGTTAACAACTGCGTCGCTAATTGGAGGTTGGGTGCCTGAAACACCAGGAACTTTCACTATTGGCAGCCAGCTCCTAAATGGAGACCTCTCTCATGGCTGGAAAATCCTGGCAACCACGCCATGAACCCCCACACGGGAAAGGGAAAGAGACACCCGTCACACTGAATAAACAGTGGCAAGAGGAAGGGAATGGGTGGGGGAAACTGACTGGATGAAGAGCTACCACTCCTCACAACGCTGCAAGTACACGCCGAAAGTACACGCAAAAACGCCTCAAACGAAGAGCACATGGAATTTCAACGCATTTGCATAGGCAAGAAACCGCTGACTACTAAAGAACGCTGACTTTCTTTTAATGTTAACTCCGTTAGATTGCATTTAACGCTTTTAACAACTGCATCGCTAATTGGAGGTTGGGTGCCTGAAACATCCAGGAGCTTCTACTATTGGCAGCAGGCTCCTAGATGAAGACTTCTGAGCCCCCACGCCCAGCCCGAGGACCTCCGAGCTAAGCGCAATCAGCTCGGACAAATGGGGCTCATGGAAACGGCAGGCCATGGCCCCAAGAAAAACTGCTCAATCCGACGGCACCAAATGAGTGGTGGAAGTGAGAGATTATGAGCATCATACCGGCTATGAAATTCGTTCCGCTACTGAGAGGATGCTATCCACGGATGTGCGCACATACAATAAATACGTTTCACTTGACCAGCGTCCCACGGTCTTTGTGAGAAGGTCGGGAATGTCCCGCGGGGCAGCTGTAGCTGCAGCCCAACTCTAAAGCTTTGACCAGAGAACTTTCCGGGAATGCCTGCTGCCTGTAACGGCAGCTGAGAGGCAGACCACTCAGGGTAACAGAGTGCACCGTAACCCAAGGCTCCGGCTGCATCTGAGGAAACAGACAAATCAGGTAGTGGTGGCCACTTGGGGTAGAGCAGAAAACTGATGCCACTCCATGAATGGAAGAATTCACGCTACCAAGAAAGGTCTGAACGGAGTTCCTGATTAAGCCTTACGGGGTGGTCATCCCGCTGGAACGCTGATAATATGTTGATCATACGCCGTAAAAAAGTACGCCCCTGACGAATGGCTTAACAAGCGTGTTGGAGATTGCCGATGGGAGATTCCAGCTCTTTCCTCATATATTAATGTTTGGAAGACCAAGTATCCGACAAGGCAATGAAACGCTCAGACTTGTCCCGTGGAAGACAAGCCTGAAGGGCTAGTGAATCCAGCTCGATACCGAGCACTGTTAAGTAAGTGGATGGTCCCTCTAGTTTACCTGGGTGAAGGGGGATACCCCAGTCCCCAAGAAGCCGAATGCACAAATCCAGGTTGTTCTGGCAGACAGGTGAGTTGGAGGGACCCAATGTGTGGAAGTCATCCAGGTAGCGTAAGAGAAACTTCACGCCATACTTGTGTTTGAGAATCCACTCCAACAGGTCTTCAGTAGAAGAGAAGATATGTAAGTGTAATCCGAAGGGAAGAGTCAAAGCGATGAAATAATTGCCTCGCCACTTCATACCAAGCAAATAACGATCATCAGAATGGACAGGGACATTGCGGTACGCACCTTCCGCATCAAACTTTGTCATAAGTGTTCCTTGGCCATAAGACATGATCCCGCTGATGATGTTATCTACTTTCATGTATTGTAAAGAGAAAGGCTCCTTAGGAATGCCATCGTTCACGCCATGGTCCAATGGGCTAGATAAATCTAAGATAAGCCGCCACTTTCCAGGTTGATATTTCTTTGGGATCACCCCAAAGCCAATGACATGAAAGCTTGGAATTCGAGATATAGAGTAGAAGCTAGCTACGCGATCTTTCTCAAGTTCTGTGAGGTTATTCTGATCAATCACAGAAGGGTAAAGTGACGCGGATGACATATTCTGGTTCGCAGACCTCAACGATACCGCCGAAGGATCAAAGCCAAGACGAAAACTAATGGTAATACCAGAAATCACGAAATCCAGTTTTCTTTGATCAGGGTGAAAACAAATTTTCCGCTGCAGTTTGTCTGCAATAAGAGGGGTTATTCTAAAAGGGGGGACCAAATCTTGCCGAACAGCACCAGTAATGGAATTCCCTGTGTTGGAGGAGATGGGAGGCTCATTTACACAAAATTGGCCGCAACAAAGTGTATCCGATGCCAAAGAAAGAACAACATTAACTGGAACCGAATAGGAACTACGGGAA
Source organism: Pocillopora verrucosa (assembly GCF_036669915.1). Taxonomy (NCBI): domain Eukaryota; kingdom Metazoa; phylum Cnidaria; class Anthozoa; order Scleractinia; family Pocilloporidae; genus Pocillopora; species Pocillopora verrucosa. Next base: position 4,948,963 of record NC_089321.1, read on the forward strand.
ACTGAAACTAAACGAAATAACTGTACACTATTTACATCATTCTTAAGGTAAGGAGCCTTGGGCGATCTAGAGACCGCCTCAACGCCACTGACATTTGTACTGAGATGGAGTAGTTTCTTGGGAGCGCTTTTGATACGATGTGGAGGCACGAAAGGGGCAGTTGACGCGAGGGTGGTCCCCTTCACATTTATCACAGCAGTGGCGGTACCGGCATTGACCAATGGGCAAGCGACAGGTGCCGTCATTCCATGATCTGTAGAAGATTGGATGACAAGCTGCCTGAGTTAGGGAATGGAGAAGATGCGGTTGATGGCTGGGACTGTGGCACCAAACGAGTATGGAAATTGTACAGGTCGAGGTTTATATTAGACCAGTCTGCCAGGCCTGATGTAGTTGCGTCCTTCCGAAAGGCAGTGTCGTAGTGAAGCCAAGGCCTTGCCGGGAAACTGGCGTGCAGTATTCAGAATTAGGAGCTTGTAATGCGTCATGTCCTGCCATCTAGAAGGATGTGCGCAGCAGAAAATCCACATGTAGACCGTGAATGCCTCCACCCATGTGACAATGTTGGTGATCTCTTATATTCGTTTTTCGATGAACTCGCCAAAAATTGCCGTCAAGATATGTTTGCGGCTTCGCTTCCAGGGCCTTCAAGTTGTCGCCTAGACGATCGGCGATATCAACAAATTGCCCTGACCTGATCTTAGCGACCAGCTTCCCTGGGATGGGAGAATAACCTGGGCCAACCACAAAAGGCTTGTTCAGAGAAGACGGGATCCCGGCGAAATGGTAGATGCGTGAACAGAACCGATATAGAACGCCGGTGCAGAAGACTGGTCGATGGCGGGAAGCGCTCCGTTCGTGACATCCCGAGAGCCAAACAAAGATGGCGAGGTTAAAGACGAATTGCCTAACGTGCAATACGTGGAAATGAATGAAGGCACAACACAATTACCTGACGATAAGCCTGCAGAGGACGGGGGAGAACTGATGGCAAAGGAGCCCGAATAATTTGAGCTCGAGAGCATGTTTCCCGCGGATGTGTTACGCGACACCGAAGAACATGTATTCGTGGAGTGGCTTTGCATCGTCGCCAAAATGTGAGGTAACGACTCGCCTAACGCTCGGGAAAAGGTTTGACTGAGAACCTGGGTGAAGAGCACAAAAGAAGGAGGGGTGGCTGCAAGGGTTGACACAAGAAAGGTTTCTGTTAAGGAAGGAGAAGAATCCGCAGAGAAAGGGGTCGAAGAAGTTAATTCCGATAAATCCAGTATGGCGGCGGCACGGTTATTTGTTGAACGCCCGGAAAGCTGATCTACACGAACGAAATCAGTTGACCTCCAGGAAAAACAAAAGAAAGATAACAGCGCTCAAGCCTTTTGAGATGAAAAAACGAACGGAGAAGACGAAAACTGCCCGGACGAAGAGCTGTCACTCCTCACAACGCTACAAGTACACGCAAGAACGCCTCGCAGAGCACATAGAATTCCAAAGCATGCACATATGAAAAAACCGCTGACTATTTGAGAGCGCTGACGCTCTTTGTTTTTAACTGCGTTAAATTGCATTTAACTGCATCTAACAAGTTATTTTTGACTGTAACAGTGAGAAAAAGTAAAAAGGAATGTAAAGCTTGCACATCAGAGACAAAATTTACCTGAAATTGAGCAAGATCCTGGTGATGAAGTTTGGCTGTGCCATGGCTGTGTTTGTCATGAAGGAATTTTACATGACTTGCTTGTGCATCCTCTGCGTTTTGAATGAGCTCCTGATACAACAAAACATATTTCAAGATGTAAAATACACAAGACTAGTAAAAATGTTTGCAGCAAGCAAACCTAAATGAAAAGACCTGATGACCCTTGCATGAATCATTGTTCCATATAAACAAAACGTGTAAAATTGTAAAATTGAAGTGTTAGTAGAAAGAGGTATCTTTTTTTAGCCAATTATGATATTTGGCTTGGAGTCTGGCATCCCTGCTCGCTTAACCCTCACACAACACTAATTGAGAGGATGGATGTCTAAAAGTAACACTAACCCACCCCACCCCTACTTTTCAGAGAACTGGTTGTGGTGGCCCTCTTTTCTTCATACCTTCAATATCTGTCCATCATCTGGATACTGATCAAGGATGGTTCTCAATTGCTGGATCAAAGATGGCCTGATCAAATCAAATCCATCGTCGTCATTGTTTTCTAATCAGAAAAATGATATCATCAGGGACTGTCAAGAAAATTCCCCCATGATTTTAATTAATTCATGACTGAAAGAAAAAATTATAGATGTCTAATCACTAGGGTCTAAGCATCTAACTACTAGCATCTCCTACATAGCATCACCTTTATTTCTCGCATCTAGTCAGATGTATTGCTGTGTACCTAGACCACTCAGCGTTAAGCTTAACCCTGAAGTTGCTTTGTCGCAGTATCCTTTGCCAAAATAGAACATTGTGGTTATGTAATGCATATATGCATGCATACACGCAATGATTTGTATAACCATATTAAATTGCAGGTTCCTGTTCGTTACTCACAGTCATAACCTGTCTTTATCTTCTTTCAAACAGTCTCTCTCCTCTGTAAATGACTGTGGTTATACTCTATATCAAGTAAAATTACCAACTGTATAATGTACTGACGTTCTGCTTGTCTATTTCCTATTTGCTTGCATCCTTTCTGCCCTGCATATTTAATCTACACATAGCTTCCCCTGTAGCATATGTTCTGCTGCGTGGTTTGCCTGATGCTTAACACTACCTGTCAGTTTTACTTGTCTATTTACACTGCCTACCAACTGTATAGTGTACTGACGTTCTGCTTGTCTATTTCCTATTTGCTTGCATCCTTTCTGCCCTGCATATTAAATCTACACATAGCTTCCCCTGTGGCATAATTTCTGCTGCGTGGTTTGCCTGATGCTTAACACTACCTGTTAGTGTTGCTTGTCTATTTACACTGCCTACCAGTGTTTGAACGGCCTCCCCTTATGCCTGGGTAGCTCTACATTTTGTCTATCTGCATTTGTCTGACGTCTTTACCGCCTGGTTAGCGCACATTACTCAATACGTGATCTTTAAAATTCTTACTGGTTTCGAAGCGGATATTTCATGTAGCCACTTCGCACGGAAGTTATTTCAGTTTTGAAAGGTTTATATCTAAAAGAACGTAACATTTCCTAGCGTTTTAACAAAGATATCAAGTGGAAAACAAAATTAAACTTGCTACTCACCCATTGTTAATGATACGATGGAATCCTTGGCTTTGTAAGAATGGCTTCTCTGAAAAGTGTTTAAGTCATTAATAGTGCAAATTAATTAAAGTTAATTTCGGCTAAACTTCGCTGCTGTATATTATAAACTGATCTATATGGCAAATGCCGGTGAATAAGCTCTTTATGCGAAATTCAAATGCTGGTAAAGAAGAATATTTCAAAACCCCCCATAAGTTAAAAATTGCAACATAGTACATGTATTTTGCCCATTTTTTTGTCAAATTCCTTGCGAATACTGCTGATACATAACTGCATCGAGATTCAATATTGAAAGCATTTGGATGGTGGTTCTACTGACGATAACTAAAATTACGAGTTGCAGCTTAATCATCGATGCTTAATTCGCAAACGGATGACTCAAACAAAGGACTTTTGTTGGGTTAAGTGACTTCACACGTTCGCGATTTCGCCTGAGCTTTTCTTAATATGTATAAACTCAAATAATTTACTTAACTTTTGGGCTAGTTTTACAAACCTCGTCGTCTTTCCATGAATTCCATCTTTTTTTCCACAAATTCTTCGGCGAAATGAAGGCAAATTGTGTTCGAAACGATTTCTAAGAACAGAAAAATTTGTTTCTTAGAAATTCAGGAAGTTGGTTAGAACAATATGTCACGTGGTTAGTGTCATTTTCTCGGAAAACCATCCACTACTTCCCACACCACGTCATTGCTTACCTTTTCTGAATATAAGCTAGTCCTCTCAAACCAAAGAAAAAATGCACACGAGGAAATTTCTAGAGATGCTATCATCTTTGGTTGATGGTTTTTTGTTGTTGTTTTTTTTCGAAGGGGTTAGATTTAATTTTCAGGACGAATTTTTTAGCATTATTAAACAATTAAGTATTTTTGTCTCTGACGGCGGATGCATCAATCAACTGGAACACATATCAATAAAGTGTCGACTTTCGTTGAAGGTAAGTTTTTTCATCTTTCTTTAATTTTCCAATCTGTGGGTATATTTTCGATGGTGTGCCAATATTTTGGAGACAGTTTGTACGCGAGTCCATATTAACAAAAACATCTATTTTTCTTTCGGGATGGTTCGCATTGCTGGTAGCGGCTCGTCTGATCTCGTTAGACGTAGACATGACGCAAACCACTTCATTGGATTCATATCATTTTGCAGTGGAGGGTTAAACGAACATGAAAAGGATAACAAGGACGGGGGATATGTAAACTGACGGATTGCAAGTAACTCGAACATGAAAAATTGAGGCAACACTTGTTTCTCCAACATGCACCGATAGTGAATTAAGAGATTATGAACTGTTTATGATCTCTTGTTGTGACGTAACAGACTTCGTTTAATATATTCGAAGCCGAGTGAATTCTTAGATCAGCGGTCCGGCGGGGTCCGAGGAGTACATCCAGAAAATCTTTTAAGAGAGTACTCTATCATTCATTTTAATAACCACAATTAACAGTGCCTCTTCAACTTTTAAAACGGAAATTATTTCTTGCAAAGCTACTATGAATAAGCGATCCTACATTCACTTCTGATTAACCTTGTCAACTTAGCAACGAAAGGATGGATTCACAAATCATGTGGAGCATCACTATCAGGTTATTCTTTCCCAGTCCGTTCTCCACACTTTGTCTTTAGTTTTCGATCGAACAGTAAATATCATTTCCCACATGTCAAACCACGGTTGGCTTGATCATCATACCTTTAAAAGTTTTTAAACTAAAGTTTCTGATCTTAAATGACAGCACCTTATATTTTGGGTTTCGGATAACACTTGTTTCGACTTAAAAAAAAAAACTACTACGGGATACCCACAGTTAATTAATCCGACTCTCAAGGCGAAGATATACATGATAGTTGTATCGCCTAAGAATCTCGTTTCCGTCTGAAGCATTTGTTATGCAAGTCAACTAGTGCCTCATCGTACTGCGATTTTAATGAACGGGTGCGTCCCCCAAGTACAATATTCATACTTGTTCTCTGTGGTTGAACATCAAGTTGTCTGCATATTTTGACTTTTTTTTTTTTTTTCGGAAAATATGACAAAAAAAAATGGATTTAAATGGCTCTTATATAGAGAAGTCTAGATAAAGCCCTATCGCAGAGCCAATATATACTTTTCTTGAAAACTTATCACATGTGAAAGAAAAAGCTAAACATCACGGTCCTCCTCGTCCAAAATTTGCTGAATGATGTCAAAGAACAAACTGAACACAATGACAAATGCAATGAGGTTATCACTACCCCTTCCCCCAGAGTTCCCAAGACTTTTGTAGAAACAATATTGAGGAGCGAACTTCAAGGCCTCCTCGAGTTATGGAGGCTTCCTTTACCACCCCGGTGTTTCGGTGTGCTGTGCGTGCTTTTTATTTGTGTTTTGATACCGAGTTTTTCGAAAGTGTGCCTGTCTTTTCAAAGGTAGTTATTTCTATCGTTTACAACTGCACATATGGTTTATTTTTACCCACTTCTCATCTGCTTTTGTACCATATTTGTTTCTTAATTTTTATGTCACAGTTCTTTGATTGCCTTCTATCGAAGGCACCCTGTTAGGATTTATATTGGTCCGTGAGAAATGGCTTCGACCTAGTGCTTGATAAAACAGCTATTAGTTATGTTATAATCTGTTCGTGGGATAGGAACCTGCTTTTCAGCTTTTAATGAAATGGTTTTCTTTAAAGATATCTATGGTGTTTCCTCCCTCAATCCTTTTAGGATTATTTTTACTTTTTATTTTAACAGGTTTTTACTTGTGCATAGTTAAGCAAACATCATATGTCTTTGCAGCAGTTACATTGCTGTCCATAGCGTGCTCGGAAGCTTTGGTAAAGTGAAACTTCTTCATTTATTATGAGTTACAACTCGGATGAATTTTTAAATGGTTCTCTACACGTTATGATCTAGCTTGTGGTTCCTAACCATTTGATTTTAATGTCTCCCTTTCTTTTTGCCTTCCCTAAGGCTCTCACTCTGCCTGCTATCTCTAGTTTGCGCCTAGCTCAATGGTTTGCTTTCATATAAGCCATTTAACAAACCTGTCAATAAAACAATTAACAAACGCGACCTTCTACCTCATTACGCCGCTGAGGAATTTAATAATGATTTGGTCCGCACTCGACGTGGGATGCGAGTATTGCCCTCAAAAACAAATATTATTGATGAACTATTCTCATCTTTTCTACAGAGAATTAATTCTCAGTCGTGAATCACCATGCGCCTGTTCATAATTTTATCCAAACGTAAAATTTCACAACTTGCAAAACCGTGGATAACAAAAGCATAAGGACATCATAAATAATAAAGAACAATCTAGTATGTAAATGGAATCCACAGCAAATCTACATATTATAGAAATAAAGTTACAAACCTTATTCGTTTCTGTTAAAACGTTTATTACTATGATTTCTTTTGAGAAAAATACAAATAATAGGAAAAAGACGTGGAAAGTAATAAATTTTAATAAATAACCAAAGGACACAAAGCAAGAGTGTCTAACGAAGCTGAACAGTACCCAAGCAATACCAATCAAATACACAAATCCTTCCAGATTACGTCAAATATTCTAAATAAGCATTTTGCAAGTTTTGTAATGTTACTCGCAAGTAAATTGCCAAAGACAGATAACTATAATAGTTATCGTGGTAAATTGAAATCACCTGATTCTTCCTTCTTTTTCAAACCCATTACACCAGAAGAAGTTAAACAGGAAATATTATCCCTACCAATAGTAAACCCTGTGGCTTATACTCTGTATTCCTGCCCGTACACACTTCTGCTTACATATCTCCTGCAATATCATATGCTACAGCTCTTTTCTCATATTTCAATTTACTCTTGTTATCCATGGTGTCTATCCGTCAAAACTTAAAGTATTTCTAACATAACGCCAATATTAATAAAACGTGACGACGAGACCGAACCCTTCAATCTATCGACCAATATCTCTTTTGTCTAATTTTAATAGGAATTTTTTGAAAAACTTTTGTACTAACGGCTGAAGGCATTTATTGACAACATACAAACCTATTGTATCTCCTCACAGTATGGCTTTTTGCAAGTCACAATTCTCCACAGTAGCATCTTGCAAGTACGTGATATTCGTCTCGAAGAGATACTACGTAAATATGTATAAACGGTACTCATCTCATGCGGTCTTCATTGACCTGAAAAAGGCATTTGATACGGTCAATCATGAAATATTACTCGATAAATTGAACGTTTTACGGTTTCCGTGGATTGATAACATTGACTGGTTTCAACTCATATTAAAAAATAGAACACAACATTCAGATTGGAGGCACTTTATCAACAAAACTTATCTCTCCCTGTGGTGTCCCCTCAGGGTACATCAAGTCCCTTGGACCTCTTCTATTGTTACTTTACATACCTCGCCTTCACCTTTTGTTCTTCTAACCTAAAATTTTATCTCTTTGGCGGAATGAACTACAAATATACTCATGACTGATACGACTTATAAGGCGATCGAGCAAACGGTTAATGTTGAGTTGAATAACGTACATTACTGTTTAACTACAAATAGGTTGCCATTGAATAAAAAACAAAATCAATCTTTCCTCCCAATTTTTCGTCCTCGTGCTCAGAAAAAATTCGCATTTTTCTCCACAAATAGGCCGTACGGTTAGATTGTGAGACAAACCGAAGATTTGTAGTTAGAGCACCACAAGTTATATCAAATATCTAGGCGTTTTAATTGATCAAAATTTGTCATGGAAAAACCATGTTGACTCTGTTATCGAACAAAAAATAAGTACAACAATAGGGATGATTGCAAAGCTGAGGTAACTTTTCGTTCCCTCTACTGTCCCTTGTAAATATTTACAATTCATTAATTCTACCTTATATAACTTATGGACTCCTTGCCTGGGGCGATGCGTCAAATGCTTATTTAACCACCAGTCATTTTACGTTGCTTCAATAAGCGAGTTTTGCGCCTAATCTATTTCCCTGGCCGAAGAGAGCCCATCGCCATCGCCCTTATTTGCCAAAGCAAAATTCTGCCTGTTTCGTTTTCTATATTATGAATCCGTAAGTAAACTTATTTTTGAGATTGGGCACAACCAAGGGCTCCCATTAATATCTTTGAAACTATTTACTAAAACATCTCCATCTTCATAACCTCCCTACTCGATCATCCAAATCGGCAGCTCTTTAGTACAAAGTACTCTAGACTTCACCTACAAAAAAAGGCTTTCTTTCTCTGCGTGTTGGTGGCAAAATTTGGAATAAGATTACACCAAAAGAATTCAAACCGTTATCAAAACATTCCTTTACTAAAATCTTATCACAACGTCTTTATTTCAGATACTATATAATGAAGATTCTTATCTTGATGTTGACAAGATCCCTCCTCTAAACTTCAGGACTCGCATAAGTAAAACAATTGAATCCGATTGCTTTCAGTACAATTTTATCTCGCTTCGATCCTTTATTGAACAACTATTGATGTATGTACCAGTTTTGCTTCTCTTTATAATTTAACAATAGCGAACTCTTTAGTTTTGTTAATTTTCTTTAATTATTGTAAATGTTTGTTGAAACGATTGACCCCGCCTCGAATAGGCAAATTTGCTATCTGCGGTCAACATAATCTAAATTATTTTGTAAAAAAACGAAAAAATAAAGTGTGTGTAAACTGTTGTGTGGAAATGCATGAAGCCTAAACCCTTTCAACCCTACCATCAATCTACCTATTCTCCATATTCTTCTCTAATTATTTCATTTGATATTGACAAGGAATTTGTTTAACAAATCAAAGCTTCAATTTAGTTGGTTGATCATTATCTTTACCCTCGTGATTTAAGTCACTAGTATTACTATGAGAAAAGTGGATCGTGGTCATTCTCAGTTTCAAATGTTTAAATCAACTAAAGGTATCCGTTCTCCTCTGAAAGTATTAATTTTAGTTATTATCTCTGTTTTTTCTTTGTTTTTTTTTTAGTATCTGGCCAACACTATCCCCTGATCATTGCCCTTCCAGTGGCGGGGTTTTGGTTTTGGTAACTTCGGTCGCCCGAAGATTCTACTACCTACTGTTGCTTTTACCGCAAAACTGGACTATCTCAGGAAATCACACCACTGATATGCTTTTTATGCGACACAATAAAACATTAATCAATATCATGTGCGTTTTTATCAGTTTGATATATTTGGTCAAAAAGATGAATGTAACACTTTTACAATTAATTGCCTTTAAGTAGGTAATAACCATCTTCACACCGTCATGATAAAACGCAGACTGCAGAACTGTGCAGAGCCTAGATAATGAGACATTCATTTATCAACACTAGGCACCGACTACCCACATTTGAAAATTCCGGTGTTTCATTCTAGGCATTATATCTCAGATGACATTTTTGTGCTTGCTAAATTCTGACCGCGTAGCCTCACTCTTGTACAGACCTTTTTCGATTTGGAAAACTGATTATGAGTTGGGGCGAATTTGAATGGCGTCAAAAGACCGAAGCTAAATTGGGGAGAGGTCAGGACAAAAAAAGCGAACTAACAAAACTATGCGTGCACTAAAAATTTCCGTCCAGTCGCTTGTTATTTCAATCACTATGCAATGCACATTTAGTCTCAAAATCTAATTTTCGGTTTTTTTTGTTATTCCAGCAACGGTGGGACGCATCCTACTGGATGAGAATAAAATCTCTCTATAAAGTTCCTGAGAAAGGTGGTTTTTTTCATCCCATTCCCTATTTAGAAGTACGTGTACCTTACAGTTTCCTCTAGGTTTAGTTTCAATCGTGTATTGTGAGCTGACAGTAAAAGAAGTGCTGGTTTTTGAACCTCACAGTCATTCTGTGATTGCAAAAAATAAGGTTTCCCCTTTCTTGGTGGCAAAAAATGGGAAAAAAAGGAGCCGTGCCAGTCAACTCAGCCAGGACACCATGTGTCCTACGCGATGCGGTGCAGAATCCTAGTTCGGACTTATTGACCCGATAACGGCCCAACGACAAATAAAGCATTACTAAAAAGTAAGATATGGATGGAAAAAAATTAGAGGGAATTTAGAACGGATTTCCTGTTCGGGTCAGACATCTGTTCTCTCAGATTTTATCCCATCTTTGTTCAAGAGCCTGCCTTCATTACGGTGGTTTCGTTCATCCAGTGCTGTTTCGGAGTTTTTTGTTAGATCCCTATCCACTCAATAAAAGACGAAAAAAGTGCCATGTTTGCAATGATGTGGCCAATGGCCCTTTTATTTTTCTCCGTATCTTACTCAGTAAGACATTGATGTCAATAAGGCCTCTACGGGCTAGGGTGCTGGGGGTTTCGTGGGGGAAAAGTTTTGGGGGGGGGGTGTCATAGGTAAATTTTTGCTGGGTAGGTGCAGCTGGCATTTTAGAACACCCCTAACCCATTATTACGCTTAACTCCTCGGTGGCCCAATTATAAACCCCATATCATTTTAAATTCCCTACCAGAATTTTCTTACCCTCACAATCCCAATAATTATGTGCGACTCCAACTGGTGAATCTACTAGGAATTCAACCCCGTTATAAGTAAATCCAGTCGTGAAAATGCGACCTCGTCTAGCAGCACATTCGCTTTAGCCCAATCGCCAGGAAGTCCCGCCTTGGGGAAATAAAGCCCTTTTTTTGATACAGTGTAGAAACCGCCCAAAAATGAATACACTATAGCTTTTCCTTAACCTCACTTTTTCTGCTTGGAAATTTTCCCGCTGTAATGATGGCTAATCTACTTCACAGGAATAAGAGAAAATTACAGCCTTGAAATCTTAACTTTATATTTGACACTCACTCTCACTAAGATTCTTGATTGAACACCGTCCTATCCTTAACCTGTTAAAAGGGTTTCGAGGATAGCTTTACTGGTTGCTAACCTGTAACATTCTTGTCCTCGTTCGGGTCCGTGGGTACCATTTTAACTCTTCAATAAGACCACAAAGTAAACATATTAACTAAAAATTTCATTGGATAATGTAAAACATGACGACAAAAGTGTTTTTCCTATGTCAATACTTTTCCCGGCTGTGAGAGCGCAGGTTACATGGTTTAAAATTAATCCACTAATCTCTAGAGAACCGTAGAAGAATAACAAAGTAAACCACGATCTTAACTCTTTTTAGATTTGCTTGGCATTATTCTAGTCGCTGGCGCATAACACTGCTCAATAACGTTCCGTCCTCAATGGCTATTGCATGTGCGACAGAATCTTACCTAATTTTTCGAATAACTATTCGTCACGCATATAAAAAATTTATAAAAAAAAACCTCACTCTCTTTGATATCAACTAAGCTTGAAAAGAGTCTTATTCCAAAGATATAAATGGTCCATCGACCTAACAAAGATAACCGTGTCATCTTGTCTTTTCTTTCTTTATTGTTACACAACTTACTTATTCACGCCATCGTTTATAATGTTTTCATGGTCGGTCTAAGTCATGAAGAGATACTGGAAATTATGACTGGTTGTCTCGTAAACCAAGTCCGAAAATTATTTGAAAAAGTGGACTTGAAAGACATCTTGTGATTCAACAACGAGTTATCTCAAGCAAACTGTCTTGAAGAGTGCCTCCTACGTAAAGATAAAATAGTGCATTTAAAGCATTGAACCATTCGAGTTAGCAGAAAAACGTATTAAGTAAAAATCTTATTGACACTTATTCTCTTTGAGGTCGAAGCTCTGACTACCTGTGTTACGTGCATATTTTATTTCCTAACACTCCGGTCTGGTCTCAGTTGACTATTTCCTTTATTTCTCTCTTTTAGGCGCAAGTTATTACAACAGGACTATCTCTGATCTCTGTTGGAAAGTGGTGGGTCACCGCTTATAAAGATGACGCTTACCTGAGCTGTCACATCTCTAACGTTCGTCATGCTTTAACACTTAACTATCGAATTCACGCTTTTCGCTACGCAGAGCAGAGTTCGCATACAAATAGATCCCTTCTTTTCCGCGATGTTTACGCTTTTACAAAATGACTTTCCCCATCTTAAATTGCTCCTTAGTGATCTTCATTTACTGTCAGTTTCGGGCAAAAACAAACACAAGATTGACATACCTAACCTAAGCCCATTACAATAACCTTACTTCTACAGAATTAAAATCATACTTGGAAAAATATCCGTTAAGAGAAAATAGTCCTTAAGGGCTGTTGCTAACAGCTAGAATAACAATACATATTCGGAAAAGAGCGGCGTATCAAGGTACCGCCCCTAAAAGAGTCTACGTACTATTCGTACATAATTTACTGATTAACAAATTTCAGTATGCGGAAGATGAAAAGTTACTAATGTTTTACACCTCAAGTCACCTCTACGAAAAACGTGCTAAATTAAAATTAACAAACTACTTTCCTGATCGGGAATTCAACATGGATTTAGCCTAAAATCGAGAATTTTA
>NC_089321.1:4961690-4974221 GCF_036669915.1 Pocillopora verrucosa
GAGACTATCGGAAGATGTGAAGAAACAGGTTTTCAAGCGCTTAATCCTACAGTGGCATCCAGACAAGAATCCGGGAAACGAAGCTCTGTGCACAGAGGTTTTTCAACATATAATGAGTGAAATTGAAAGACTAGAGAGGGGAGAGTCTCGGAGACGTGAGGGATGCACCCCACCTGGCTGGACTTACCAGGGGTCCTATGGTGCCTTCTTCAACGTCTGGGGAAGGCGCGCAAGGCGATATAATTCAGATCGTCAAGAGTACAGTGAGAGCTTTGCCAGGCACCGTGGGTCTTGGACTCGTAATTCATGGTATGTTCCTCCCAGCTTCTGTGATACAAATCCCCAGCCAGCAGAGGCACGGCGCTGGTTCAGACAGGCTGAGGCTGACTTAGCCGCTGCCGATAACGACATTGATACTGCAAAACCGTCGTACGTGTGGGCTTGCTTCAAATGCCACCAGGTGAGAATTTTGCTCATAAGAATCTTATTGACGAGTTGAAAATACAAACTCTCCGGACCACTTGGATATAGCATTCACATTACTGTCTTGGTTAATGAAATTTGAAAGTGGGAAAAATGGCACAAGCTGTCCCTGATTTTAAACCAAAGTAGCACATGTAATTGCAAAAGTGATAAGCTCTTAGTGGTCGCTCCCTAACAACGACAACCAAAAGAGAAGCGATAAAAGTAAAAAATACAAAACGAAAGAAACATCAGCCTTCTTAAAACTGATAACAACGTTTTTCGACCAAATTTACTAATCAAACCTAGGTATAAATGTATGCATTGCCACGAAAAGGGTCGATCAATTTAAAAACAAAGTACTGTTTTCATTATATAAAGGGGTAAGTTTCTAAAGAAACTGTGGTGCTGCGTCGGTGGGAGAGTATAGCAGGTAATTTAGTGTTAAGAACTGGGTTGAAAACGTAAATTAGCCACCGTAAAGGGTAAAAAAGCTGACGTTTCGAGCGTTAGCCCTTCGTCAGAGCGATGGCGAATGGCTAACGCTCGAAACGTCAGCTTTTTTACCCTTTACGGTGGCTAATTTACGTTTTCAACTCAGTTTTTAACACTAAATTACCTACTGTTTTCATTAGATTGGACGTTTGGCACTTGAATGACGCAAAAAGGCCGCTCACTGAGGCTAAATTAATAGCCATGACTTCATCTAGTTTTCTAGCAAAAATGGATGACGCTAAACATAATCCATAAAACACGATCAACAGTTCAATACAAGCAAGAGTTTTAATGTTCAATTGTTTAACAACTAGTTGAATACTGTGAAGAAAAGTTCCTTAATGGATACTTCTATTGATTCTGTGTTGATATTGGAGGGGTGGAATAGGTTCCTGCGAGGCTGCTTTCGGGCGTGCTTTGGCTTTCCTCTTAATTGGTGTTTCGCAGCAATTGCATACGCAATGAGTTTGGGAAGGAGGAAGGAACAGAAACACAAAACACAACGAGATTAATCACAGACGGTGTACATGTGACATAAGCAAGATATTACCACAAACTGAAGTTCATTCCTCTCCGTCTCATGAACATGAAGAAAAATATTGAGATGTGAGGTTTGAAAATATCTACATAAAAATCCAGATTATTAGGAAAATGCACGTTCTTTGAATGGTCAACAATTTTGTCACGTCTGGCTAGAGCGACCCGTATTTGGGGAATTATAGGTAGAAGCAATAACTGTATTGACTGAAGTTATAAGTTAGTTATCCAAATTTCTGCTATAAATTTTTACTCAAAGTGTTTTCAGTATTGTTCCTTGACTCTTTTTAAATCAAAGAAAAGCGATTAATAGTTTGAAATTTCCCCCAGGTTTTCTTGTTTTTTTTTTTTAATAGGATCGAACGCGCTTTTAAAATGGTTTTAGAAATACGACAGGTAAGTTTTTATTATGTATTTATAATAATATAATAAGGAATGTAGTTGTAGCAGTTATTTTATTTTTTTCAGGCTGCAGAGAAAGCATTAAAAGCTGCCCAATATTCTGTAGATTCTAATAAAACCAATGTTCACAACCTGGTGCAAAATTCCCTCACGCTGAAAGATTCAAATCTGACTTCGCTGTCCAGTAATCTTGAGTCTCTCCTGGGTGACTCAACACGCATGCGCTACCCGGACCAAGTTTGCTGTCCTCGTATACCAAGCGACATTTACAATCGCGAAATGGCCCGTCAGGCAGTGCAATTAGCCACCAGGATACTTGATAATGTGAGGGACAAAGTCCAGTAAGGTGCGTGCACTGATGTGGCAGAGTTGATGATTTCTTTGGGTGGTTTCTGCTGTTAGAGCGCAAAAAAAGAAAATGATGAGGCCCAGAAGGCCGAAACAGTACTGTCTGCAGTTAGTTATGTATATATATATACATACATCTCAGACAGATTTTTAATATGTCTGATGATCGCGTAAGCGTGAAACTCAGAGTCACAGAAAAGTTATGTCTTACTGATTTGTCCAACTTTCAGATATACCCCGCTCTGCGAACGCATCGAGCACTATACCGTAAGGATAGACTATGTATACATTACACTCAACAGATTGAACCCAGAAGTTATGTATCGTGTATTTTATAATGTAGTCAAATCGTCCGGGTGAGAGTAGTCCTTAGAAGGACTATTGTCGGTAGCAGTGACTGATGTTTCAACAACCTGAGCGAAAGTCATCATCACTGGAGTGAAGAGTTGTTGTTAAGGGGGGAGGGGAAGGGGAGGAAAGGGAGGGGGTTATAAAGTGGGTTCATGTGTACTGGTTGGTCTGTTTTGCCGCGATGTTGTAGGCTGTGAGACTCAGGTACCGCAGGTCAGTCAATCTGTCGGTAATTTTGGGTCGTAATGATATTGTCGATGATCAGAAGTTAGACGATACGATCATATAAGCATAAATTAATTCTCAGTAAGTTACGAATTTTAACTGATTTCTAATCGTTAAAAAAAGTGTACTAAAATTTCATAAATTGGTGCACACCTTTGCTCTGTCTTTTAAGTCTTTTTTTAACTATTGTATTTCATTGCAGGAGGAGCTACTCTTTCATCCTGGTGTGGCACCAATTACAGAAATGTTTGCAAAAAGAGACTTTAGAGTGTGCTTAGATGCTTTGGCTTAGATTAAGACGATAGTTATTAGTCATGCTTGTATTACAATAGTTGCTATGTTCTATCGATGTCCTACAAAACTAGGCTGAAAGGATATATAACTACGCTTAAATGATTGAGGAAACGAACTGCAAAGACATTTGATTATTGGTATATTTCATTGTAGTTTCAGCGTAGTAGTTTCGGTATCAGTTTTCTCGGCCTAATATCAAAATCCGGTTAATTTTTGGTTTTATTAATTGTTTAGGAAGGATGGAATTATTGGTGATTTTAGAATACCATTGGTAACAAGCTAGTCTTTCCAGATCAGTAAGCGGAATTTTCCTTATGTGTGGTTTTTGTTAAATTTTTACGTTATCCGGCTTCGTATCAGTCTTAATTTAATGGCTCCTTGAGTTATGTTTAAACATAAGCCAGTCTATTCTATTGGATCTATCTATTGGATTGAACTTTCTTACATTTTAAGCAATAATTCAGTTGAGAATCCAGTGATGTTTTTTAAATTTTCTCATGGATCCAGGTTCATCTATGATCAGCGATGTTACAGTAGAATTAGTAACATTTTATAGCATGAACAGTACACTTACTCCTTGCAAATATACCTTGTCAAAGGAGACATGTGAAAACTGTAAAACTGATAATAAAGAGTTATGATTGGCATGTTTTGACATTATGATCTGGTTTTACTCAAGGGTAGCCTACGTGTAGCCGTACCCTCCCCCTCCCCCTCAAGGTGAAACGGAGGCGAGGGAACTTGCTTTGAAATCCCATCGTCGATAGCTGCTGTCCTTAGAGTAGGCCATGAAGACGCTCCGTTAGCCATCTTGTTTGTTTGTATGAAAGAAAATATTAAGTCTAGCCAATTAAACAGAATTCACGAAAGTATCGAACGAAATGTTAACCAATACAAAGTCAATACATATTTTTTTTTGCAGACGAGTGATGTCAGGTCTGGATAGACGTTCCCTCGCCTCCGTTTCCCTTTGAAGTGGAGAAGAGTATGGCTAAACGTAGGCTATTCGAAGGTGGAATTTTGTCGTGTGTGCGCGTGCATTAGTTTGTTTTTTTATTTATTTTGTTTTGTTTTGTAGATGAACGAATTTCGTTCCCTTATTCAAATAGTTCAGAGATCGGAGCTCACTCAAAATACACGTTATAGCCACAGTAGATGGAGGATTATTTGTGTTCCAGCTTGAAAGAGGAAAACAGAATAGTAAACGTAGACTTTCTTCGCCTTTGCGCGAGCCACACTGGCTTGGACTGTCCCTGCAAGAACTAACGAACTATAGTGATTAGGAAATTGTTTTAATACCGCAAAATTACATTTTTTCTTCCGAACAAAGTGGTCCTTTTAATTCAATCAATGTAGTGATATCAAAGGTTCCATTGAAAACAAAGCCTTCTTTTAACAGGGTTGAATTGTTGTGGGTGTAGTCAAACGGGGAAGAAGCGCGCGTTTTCATGTGTCCTACCAAAACGGAGCAAGGTGATCCCCCTTTCCCCTTCCACCCCCGACCTCCTCGTAAGATTTTGAACATCTCCATGCATGTTACAACGTATTTTATCGGATATCTATCAGAGTATAATTCTAGCCTTAGAGTAAGAAGAAGAGGCCGTTGGGAACCAATTAGATTTGTTTTGTCATTTGCATACCAATAATAGTAATGGTGATAACTATAATGGTAATAATAATGATGAAAATGAAAATAATATTGAAGATTTCCAATTAATAGAGGTGTACTTATTTGGAAGGAAAGGAGAAACTGAATAACTAGACAAGTAAGGACCAAAAAACAAAAACGAAAGAATTTCTTTGCATTTATGCAGACAAAGGCAATAGATCACGGTACTACATTACGATATTCTGGCCGATCTTGCTCATTCTGCTATTGCTGAGATTACGGGACTTAGCCGCTTTGATTTATGCTGCCTGTGTTACACCTCTCTATCTCGTACAAGTTGACTCTAAGGGGTCCTCGCCCAAAAAGCAATATGTCTTTTGCAATAACGAAATGCTCACCTTTCCCGGCTAAGAACACACATGTAAAGTGGAGTGACCAGTTTTTTTATTTTATTTTATTTTATTTACAATTCTGAAGTTGTGATATAGCTGGCAAGTACACTCTAGGACATATAGAGTAAGTTAACCATCAAAGACAAAAAATATGCTTTAATTTATACCTTTGAATTCAATTCCTTTATTAAATAGATGAATAGCAAGTGCACTGAGTCAAATTCGTGTCACGTATCAGCCTTATGATTAGAAAGGTGACAACGATACCGTGTGATATCAGGTTATTGAATTCCTACCGTGGGATATCAGCACAAGACCTCTGATTGGCTTTACACTTTTTTTACCTTGGATCATGCTAAGGAAACGACTTGGGATACATTACTAGCCCTGAAAAGATTCTGTCAAGATCAGCATAGGCACGTTCTCTAAGAACGCTATCCTTGTAAACTCCGGCAAATCTACGATTAACGATATCTCATGAAAGTACACGTGCAATTTACGTGGCTCATTGATATCATTATCGATATTTTGCCTCTTAATAAATGCAAGGCACTAGTAGTAAGGATTGACAACTCAACTCGGCAACTTCAGAAAAACTAGGGCATCATAACAGTGAGGGATTATATCATAGAAAGAAGCAGATGAAATGTAATTTAGGTGATAGTCCGTCAAAGTTATGGTGAAAAACTACGGATGGTTCATTTCAAGCACGCTCTTACTAATTTGATCGATAGACACCAACTGGAAAATATAATGTGGACCATCATTGCAGGTATACTTTTCTATAAAAGTATAAAGCTTGAGAAATATTAAAATGTCTTCTCTTTTCGTGCATGGCATGACCGGTCGTTGCTTTGTTGTTTGTTTAATTTGTGTTCTGTAAGACTACTTCAATGAAATACCCGTAAGAAATGGGTAGCAGTAGACTCTGTTACCCTGAATCGTTTTTCTATTTCTACTGTCCATTGGTCGAAAATTTGCAATTGTTTTTACGCGATAAAATTTTTCACCGGCATATCGTCTATAACCATATTGACAATAGTTCTGGAACATGGGCAGGCAAGATATTTCTATCGTTAATATTAGATAACTTACGCGGATGACTGGTTCTTGATCTAATATTTCATGATTATATATTGAATGTGAGAGAGAATCAAATTTCTGAAGTAGGCATTTCTTACCGCCAGAGAAATATAATGCGCGTCCTTAATTAATGATCTGAGCCAGCGTTATTTCATCAATTTTAAGGATTCTCAGAAATATGGTTTTAACATTTAAAGACAAAAACATGCATTTATTTTCCATGTAATTTACTCTTGTATTTTTATGAATAAGAGGCACTCGCACACAGTCTTATTCTTCTAAGGGTGACTCTTGAAAGGGCAAAGCCCAGCCTAATGATTATGCATTGAAATATATTGTTTACTCGGGATATTTTCTAACGTTTCCTTTGAAATTGTCAAGTACATGTCATGATATCGTCCATTGTGATGCTTTTTTTTTCGGCTGATATCAAACATATTCTTTTTCAACTTTGTACCGTAAGCGGCTTTTAGGTAGAAAGGACTATTTGAATGTCACATGATTTGACAAAATTTTATTAATGATGATGATGACATCTGCTCAAGTTGTCGAAACATCAGTCACTTCTATTGACAAAACAGCACGGTCGTTCTCAGACTACACCATTAAATGTCAGGGAAGTTTCAGTAAAGATGGAGATAGGTACACTGTATACAACGGCTGCTACTGGCGAAATTCGAGCATTATAATGCAGCTGAATCCGTCAGGCATACATTTTCGTATCTTTTCCTGGATACTTGAAAAGATTATAAAGTATTTAATGATAGAATAACTGAATATAAGAGTAAGAAACTGAATATCTAAAACAAGGGGTAGATATTTTAGGCAGTTTTTATAACCTCTTTCCCTTCTCAACGGCAGTCATTATTTCGTTGTTTTTTGTGATTCCCAGAAACTCTGAATATCGGCTTTCTGACAGAGCTTGTCATTATAGCTGTCAGTTTCCGGGAATTCATTTCCTAGGCGCTTCCAATTCCGAGAAACAGAGCACTGTTTTAGTTGTTTTACGTCGGTGTCTTGGAAAGATAGTATGCATCTGATATATTTTCTTGAGGCTCTTCATATATCCAAAAAGATCTAATATGACCTAATATTGCGTAGATTCACTAAAAAGAAACGCTCAACGATCGTGATAATATCGTCACGTTATATCGTGTTATCATCATATCATTTTCGATCACGTGACGTCTCGTGAACCTGCTAAGGCACAGATAAGCTCCGTACGTTCTTTAAAAAGCCCATTCACTTGAATACAATTGAGTAGAAGGAAATAGATGGCTACCTGAAGGTAAGTTTACTACGGAGTACGGCTTAGAATTAAGGTTTTTAGTCATAAACACACTGCAGCTCGGACTTATATGTTTAAAATACCAGGCCACCAGCAGATCAGTGGAACTGTGAGACATACGCTTGTTAATGGCGTGCATAATGTACGAACTCAAATGGCTGTTTCGATTCAAATAGATGTTTCATCTACAAGTTATTACCAGAGCAAAGAAATAAAGCACGCGGAATCCTTAATTTTTTTTTAAGGCTTTCACCTTACATATCACTGAAGGCGTTACAAATATGTTATTTCTAAATTATTCAATTTGTTTAATGAGATAACTCAGAAGAAAATGAGTTGCACGAAAACCGGCATAAATTTAAATCACCAGTTCAGTTATACGCCTGACTTGCTTTAAACTTCGGGTTTGTTTTCATGTCTTAAAAGACTGGTTACATACCCATCATATTATATATTTAATGTCGAATTGAAGGCTGATCTATAGTGAACAAAACTGACCAGTTACATACTCATCATATCATATATTTAACGTCAAATCGAAGGCCGATCTGTAGTGAACAAAACTGGCCTTTATTATACTTATTTATTTCACCGAGAATGTTTCAAAACATCAGTCATTGCTAAACACGAAACCGGCCCCAAGGCTACACTTTTAAATTTAAACTACCAAGTCAGTTATTCGCATGACTTGTTTTTAACTTCGGGTTAAACGTTTTCATGTCTTAAAAGACGAGTTACATACTCATCATATCTTAAATTTAACGTCGAATCGAAGGCCGATCAATGGTAAACAAAACTGGCCTTCATTTTCATTTATCTATTTCATCACAGGAAGCTCAAGTTCACGTCTCGAGAAAAAGCAAACAATTAATTCACGAAAGCGTCACGCGTTGCGTGACTCGGTGTTAATTTACGAGAGGGACCGTTGAAATTTTTCTTACGTTTTAAGGAATAGTATGGGAAACGAAATATGGTCGATTTTCAACGATAAATATTTCGAAAGATGAGCATTTTACACATAAAATCAGTAGAACTTACTCACATCTTGTGTGTCTGTTTTAGTTTCGATTTTTGCAGTTTTAAGCTTGGTTTGCCATCGCTGACGATGTGTTATTCGTGTCATAAGACGAAGTAGCACAAATAACAGTGAGGCATACAATTTTTAATGTTTTCATGGATCCTTGAAAAGATTATGAAGTATTAAATGATAGTATAAATAAACATTAGAGTAGGAGACCGAATATCTAATGAAAATGGTAGTCATTCCAGACACAGGTTTTATAATCTCTTTTGTTAATTCTGAGATTCCCAGAAACTTCAGACAGCTT
This sequence comes from Pocillopora verrucosa, assembly GCF_036669915.1. Lineage (NCBI taxonomy): Eukaryota > Metazoa > Cnidaria > Anthozoa > Scleractinia > Pocilloporidae > Pocillopora > Pocillopora verrucosa. The sequence goes on from NC_089321.1 coordinate 4,970,505, forward strand.
GTCATCATAGCTGTCAGTTTCCGGGAATTCGATTATTTCCTTAAGTGCTTTCAATTCCGAGAAACAGAGCACTGTTTTAATTGTTTTACGTCGGTGTCCTGGAAAGATAGCATGCATCTGATATATTTTCGTGAAGCTTTTCGTAAATCCCAAGATCTAAAATGAACTAATTTTGCGTTGATTCAATGAAGGGAAACGCTCAATGATCGTAATAAATGTTATTTGATAATAGTTCTTTTTTGATCACGTGATGTCTCGTGAACCTGCTGAGGCACAGATAGGCTCCGCAGATTCTTAACAAACCAACTCTTTTGAACACAATTGAGTATGAAGGAAAATATTATTACTTGACGGTAAGTTTACTACGAAGTATAGTTAAGAGTTGACAGTTGAGCTTTTCAGTCACAAACATACTTCAGCTCGAACTTATATGTTTAAAACACTGTAGGCCGCAAGCAGTCAGTGAAGCTATGAAACAATTACGCTTTTAATGGCGTGCACGTATGAACTTAAATGACTGTTTCGATTGAAGCAGATGTTTCATCTACGAGCAATTACCAGAGCTAGGATATAAAGTACGCGGAAACCTTCATTTTTCTAGGCTTTTACCTTTACATGTCGTGGACGGCGTTACAAATATTTTTTTCTTACTTAATATCTGTTTAATTAGGTAACTGAGCGAAGAAATGACTTGCACGAAAACCGGCATAAATTTAAACTACGAATTCAGTTAGAGACCTGACTTGTTTTAAACTTTAGGTTTGTTTACATGTCTTAAAAGACGAGTTACATTAACCCATGATATCATATGTCAAAGTCGAATTGAAGGCCGATCTATCGTGAACAAAACCAGCCTTTATTATACTTGTTTATTTCACCTAGAATTTTTGAAAACATCAATTATTACTAAACACGAAACCGACTCCAAGGCCACTCTTAAATTTACACTTCACCGTCACATTATAACTCAGAGTTGTGATAATCTTGCCTGAAAGATCATTCAGTTCGTCTGAAGGGTAACTCTTGATAATGTTACGCCTGTTTATGTAGTTTTAAATTTTGTACAAATTTAATTATTAATAATCCGTTGCTGAGTATAATCCTTGAGGAAAATTGCTTGCGACATATTTCAATTTTATTTAATTGTAGTCTGCTTTTACGAATTATTTCTTTGGATCAAAAATATTCGGACTCCTTATGTTTTGGAATACAAAATCCATACTGGATGGCTATCAATACATGTAAAATGAAACTTTTTGCTCAGACAGGGGTGGGAGCTTCGTTACTCTTGCACACCTCAGCAATTGTAGTGGTGGGTGATATTCAGAGCTTTTCTATACCTTTTTTTTCATTACTGGCCCATTTGTTATAATAAATGTAGTCTTCTCTTCATGTGGCTGGTAGGGTAAGTAATCATAACTATAAACAGTATGTCTGTCAATCAATCATCAGATGTGTCAATCAATCATCAGATTCGGAAATATTCATGTCAAATCCATGTGTAATTACTGTACTTGTGGTATGTAGACTACTTCCAAATCAAGATGATTGACTTCATTCAATCCAGTGTCAGTTGGTTCTGACTTCATTTCCACTAAAAAAAATTGACTTTATTGATATACTTCACAATTTTCATTACTTCATTCTCACACTTTACAAATTTGCATGTGTACTCAATAAGTGACCAGAAATAGTGATGTGCTGTACCATTAAACAGCAGTTATCCAATATTATCCCTACATCCCACCCAATCTGCAGCAGGACAAATAATCAGGAATGAATGAATGAATAAATGAAAAAATGCATCAGTAACCTTAATAAACAGTTCTAGAGGCACAACAAAAATTTGAGATATCCCAGCTACAATGGCCATTACACCATAAAATACTTCAAATTATAAGTAAGTGAGAAGCTGTTAATGTTGAACTGTAGCCTAGATGTTTCGTTATCATGATGAACTATGTTTTAGCATTCAATTTAGATTTTTGTGTTAATTTGAGTCTCCTGTTTAGTGAACCCTTTCACTCCCAAATGCAATTACTTATTCTCCTTGATGCCTGCCATAAAATTCATTGCCTAGTTTATATTATTCTTTATTCTCATCACATGTCTGCTTTATATTGTATTGATATTGTGAGGAGAGATTCTGTCTTGGTCACTCGTGGAGTTAAAGGGTTAATCTGTTTCTTTGACTAAAAACTTGAGGATTAATAATTATTGTCTCTGTATTAGAAAGAACTTGAAGATGTTTGCATTCAATCATCAAATATTAAACATTTTGGCAGACAAGGGGGTTTTTCAAACATGTACTGGTTATTATTTTATTTAAAAAATGTCACCCTTACTTTGAGAGAAATCTGAATATCATTTTCAATCTTGTATGGTCAGACTGCCAGTTTATTCAACATTATGCTGCTACATATGAAAAAATGTGCCCTAGCTAAGTTGATCTCTAGGTGTTAACGAAATTAAAAAAACTTTATCAAATATTATAAAGGGGGTAAGTTTCTAAAGAAACTATGGTGCTGCATCAATGGGAGAGTACAACAGGGTTATTTAGTATTATCGACTGAATTAATAACATAAATTGGCTTCCCTTAAGAGGTTAAAAGCTGATGTTTTGTGCATTAGCCATTTGCCAGTGAGAGCAAAGGTCTCTGACCAAGGGGGAAGAGTGGGCCATACATAATAATTGGGCCTGCACCTCACAAGAAACAGACTAGCATCCCATTTCTAGAAGGTAATTAAATTACCTGTTCTTTTAGTAATCCAAATAAGCTACAGAAACCAGGTATACTCTCACTGAAATGGGCCACTAAGCTGGTTTCACGTAAGGATTGCTAGTGAGAGAAAACCCTCTGACCCATCCCGCTACACCCTCCTATTCTTTGCCACTAAGATTGAATCCTCGAAGTTGTATTGATCATGGCAGGAGGGTCTGGAGTCCCTCCCTCCTCTTCAAACTACAAAAAATGCACAAGTGAGTTGGATATACCAAGGAACTTGTCCTGGGTAACCCAACCTCACTTGAGAGTCCTAAATACATAAAGACCTTAATCGTCTTTCATATTTCTCTATCAGATTTAAACCACTCATATGGCCTCAGCAGAGCTACCACACCCCAAGAGTAAGTATTCTTAAACAGACTGCAGTCATACAGTACAGACACAAAAGGCCCTGAAATTACTGAGATTTACTGGATTTCATTGGTAACCATTTTTTTTCTGCTTAATAGCCTTTTGCTTTTGTACTTTTTCTCTCTTACCAAGAACATGTTATAGAGTGGTGGGAATTTGAAGATGAAATTGAAATCTGGAGTCAGTTGTTGCTACAAATTTTCCATCCTGACTTTCTTGCTTTGAATATTCCTGAAATAATGATTTGGTATTCATGGCATTAAAAATTATGACCTATTTTCGCTTAATTTACTTACATATGTGTGGCAAATGTGTTGTCCATTAATATTCACAGGAGTGCTAAGTCAACTTTTTATGGGTATTCAGAAATGGATAGGTATATCTTTCTTAAGTCTCCATGTTTTGTTTTTGATAGAATTTGCACTTTCTAATACTCGACAATAACTTTTTATTAGCTTGCTAATTAGTGCAAGAAAGTATGCAGTCGTGCGTTCGTGAACTGGAGTATGTCCTCAGGACCCCAGAATTTGGCTGCGTTAATGATTTGAAGCAATTTGGCAATGTTCGATCAGAATATTAC
>NC_089321.1:5919982-5954982 GCF_036669915.1 Pocillopora verrucosa
GCGAAAACCTGGATCAGAAATCTAATAACTAAGGGAAGCAACAAAGGTGGTTCGGCACCCTACCAAAAGTCATTCTTTTCACTTTTGGGCCCTCCAAACCCAGTTTTTATGTTTTGAATGAGATATTTTGCTTCGTTTTACGCTGCTTGTGATTCAGCGTACGGTGAGGGATTTATTTCACATTATAAGCAAACAAACTAAACGTTATATTAAATGTTTCGCTTCGTCGCGCAAATGAAACTGCTACGGATGCTACATCCCTAAGTTATTTAGTCGATTCATCATTATTATGGCGGCTTTTGCGGTCAGGTGTTACTTGATTCGGATTGGGCTAGTCAGCTTAGATCAGTATTGCAATTTTTGTCACAAGCACTTAGTACCAGGATTGTCAGTGATGATAACAAACAGAGTTCAGTTTCATCGGTTTGAATAAAGTAACAGGGTATTGTTTTATGTAAGCTGAACCTTTTTGTTGCTGTTGTTGCGAAAAAGAAGCTTGGCCCTTTTCCTAGTTTCAGCTATTCGTTCCTTGTTATGATTTAAAAGAACGCAAAATCTGATGGCACAAGCTCTTTTTTAGCAAATTAAATACTCGCTCCCTGAACGTATTCAAATTCAAGCGTCCTACTTTTCAACCATTTATCCGAGATGTTCTTAAGTTCCAAAGTGGCACATCGACTTAAGCTATTACACGATTTGAAGTACGTGTAATGTTTGTGGTAGGCCGGCTTTGAAAAGTCGAATATAATTCCTAAGAGTGTAATAAGATTAGTACCCACACCTCCCTCGGTCAATCAATAACACAAGGAGAACCTCAGCAAACGCAAACGCAAATGCAAATGCAAAGAATTGCATGTGTGAACCACCCCAACGCTAATGCAAATGCAAACGCAAGCTTGAACGCTGGTAATGAACAACTCTTCATTTTCTTGAGCTTGCACTTGCGTTTGCTTCCTACACGTGTGAATCGGCAAAAGCTCAATCGTTGTCGGCCATCTTGAAAAAATACTTCGACTGCGCTTCCGTATCTCTCTTTCTTTGCGTTTGCGTTGGACGTGTGAACTCGATTGCATTTCCATTTGCGTTTGCGTTTGCATTTGCATCGCATGTATGAACCATGGAATGACATGATTATAATTACAGAGCTGAATACGTTTTCAATCTGACAGTTGGCAATATTTCTTCTTTGTTGAGCCGTTCCGTTTTCATTTTACGACATTCTACCATTCTCCAAAAAAAAATGATAAGTAGAATACAAGGTCTGCATTTTGGACTCTTTTGCTAACGAAAAAATACCTTACCGAGAGTTTGCGACTATGCCACGTGTTTCTCCCAACACTTCTTGAGTGCTCTAGCCGTTTCCTGCATGCTTTACAACAGAACAGAGCACAGTCAAGGCTTCTCTATTTGTTACGTGGTTGAGATTGTAAACCTGAGTATTAAAAGAAACAAAATTTCTGATGCTTAAATTATAAAAAGGCTCAACAATAACACCGTCAGTTAAACCAAGATGTATGTTCACTAGTCTTATAAGCTTAATGAAACTTCGATTACTAACTCTGACTAAAATCATCCGATACTTTTATTTTCAGCCTCTTTTTATTACGAACCTTTGAAGGCTGTTCAGCAAGGACACATGAAAAGTTGACCTTCGTTTAGTAGCAACTTTCGACAAATTCCTTGAAAATCTTAGTTTTTTCGTTGCTCCATATCACCATACCACGTGTTACATACAAGAAATACGCCACTCGGCTCCTGGACGTGGTAGTCGTATTGATACTACGAGTGTGTGCGTGACAGTTTAAGTTCCTGGTAAAACGCTCCCGTCCATATACCAGCTGTGGTCGTTCAAGAGGTTTAATTTGCGCACATTTTTGCTTTGCTTTGCGCATAACGCTTTTCCATAAAGCAATAGAAGACTTTTTCCATCTTCACGCAGTTTCATCAACATATGGGGGGTTGGGGCAGGGGTAAGAATATCCCTCTAAGTTATTCATTTAGGGTTTGTTAAAACTCGCGTTTATTTTGTTAAAGTCAAGCTGTCATGAAAATGATCACAACGTAGAGTAAGTTGAGTAAACTTTTTTTATTCACAGGCAAAACTATACTGTATCGATTATCTGTTCGTATATCACCAGTGTATTTTTTCGGACTCATGTTAAGAATTTAATGGAAACCAAAAAATGAAATAGAAATGCATGTTACTCGGTTAAGAAGTTAAAGTTATTTAAAGGACAAACTTCATCAATAGTTTTGCTACCATTTTTCTACGCTCTCTAAAGGTTACGAAGAGGCAGGTTTGTTGGGGCGATACGAGAAAGGTTAGGGGCCCTGTAAACTAGCTGTAATAAACCTTCTCTGAATCCTGGCATCCGAAGAGAGTAAATTATAGGATTTACAAGTGAGTTAGCTAAGAATATAATTATTCCAGCCAAATTAATATGAAAATTCATTAAACAAGAGAAAGAAGAGTGAAGACACGCTACAAATATCATCGTTGGTAAAAGACAAAGTAAAGATACAACTGAGACGATAAGCGCAGTACCCGTCAGTTTTCTTTCTCTTTCGGACCTAGAATGGAATTGAGGATGACTACTACATCGTACTTTGATAACAATGAGAATGTAAGATACACAGATAACAATTAGAGAAACTGCATAAAATAGGATATACAAGTAAATATCAATTACCATTAAATCAGCAATTTCCCATAAGAAAATTTGAGCGGTTTCTCTAACAATAGCTATTAACCAAATGAAAATAATTATGACTCTATAAACCCATTTCCTCACAAAGCGATGCCTGAATGGACAAAATATTGCGTGAAGCCGTTCTAAGGAAATAGCGATAAGATTTGTAAGGGAAATGAACGAGAATAAATGTAAAAATGCAAAAGATAAATAATGAGACCAAATAGTCTTTCGTCTGTATTTCCATAGAGAACAGAGTCTCCCAATTACGAGTTCAATCTGTAGCGGCCCAGACACTACGCCCACTAAGAGATCGACTATCGCCAGATGGACGATCAAATATGTACTCCGCCGCTGTAGCTGACGCTTCTTCTTCACAAATACAACAATGGTGATGATATTAAAGATGACAATGGCCAGACATTCGATAATGAGGACCACAAGCCATGGAATACACTGCGAAGCTGAGTAGAAAGGCTGCATTTTCTCTGAGCTCTGTTAGCTGCTATGAAAATAACAGAAAACATTTCACTTAGAGATAAAATGAAATATAAAATCAATATTCTCAATAAAGAAATATGTCGGCGGCGAGGGAGGATTTGAGGGATTGATAGGAATATGAAGCACGCTCGCGCCATTGAATTTGATTAGACAAATTTACTAGCTATGTTATAATCCTTATTAATTCAGTCTTCCTCATCCCATCGAAGGCAGAATTTTCAAGCGAATCTTAAGAATATTTTGAACTTACCTCACCGATTACGAAAGTGTTTCTATCCTTTTAACGAATTAAGTTTGAGTCAAATGCGGAAAGGGCAGTTTTCAAATAGAAAAGTGATAGGAAGAGTGCAAACTTTTCTCCACCCATTTCAACTCGCTTTACCTCATCTCACCAAAACTGGTTTTTATAAACGAATGAAATCCTACGAACATACCTCGTTAAGTCGAATTTGACCAAAGGTGGTTTTCCGAATGAATAAGAAAACAACAAGCCAAGGAATAGTGATAGCGAATTAACACACCACTATGAAGACTCGAAATTAGTTTTGCAAATGTCTGATTTATGATATCTAGGTGTCGGATGACGTTCTGAGTGCAGTCGAACAGGAACAACAGGCAAGCTGTTCTACACCTGTACGTCGTTAATTCAAAGAAAGTTCCGTATCTACGTGGAACAATAACGCCGGCGAAACACCTTCGTCTGGAGAATCAATACCTGGGCATGAATATCAAATAAATGAAGATGAATAGTTTCTAGAAACCTTGAAAGGAGTTTTGAAAGCTTTTGGTGTTTACAGGAGAAGTTATATCACAGAAGAAGGCAATTTAACTTGCTTAGCAAACATTTTAAAATTTAAATACAAGGCATCTTTTTTTAATGTTGTTTATTATGGTCCACAAAATTTATTTTTCCTTTACAAAACCTTCTTTAGTCGATTTTTCATTTGGTAATAATTTCTTAATTAACTTCAAGAGTATCAACTTAAATTCGACGATCTAAGTTTTGAAACTAATACAGTTGTTATGTCATATTATAAGTTAAGAATATTCTCATGAATAAGACATTTATTGACAGCCTCACGTTCACTATCTCACAAAGGAAGTAATTAGAGCATGGTAATTTTAGTGCAACTTAACCGAAATTATGGATAGAAGCATACACCTGTATTGCGTTAATTTGGACTAAGTCCTTTACTTTATCATATTCAAACTGCAAAATGCTATCAGAGATGAGCTATTTCCCAGATCAAAGAGTTGAATTTTTAAAAGCTGTTGGTTTGTACTTAAGAATATATAATATTAAACGGGAAAAAATGATCCAGCCGAGAAAACTTTTGAAAATAAAATAACACGATGACATTTATTTCTTTAGATCTGCCGCTGTGTTTGTATTTAATTTAACTCTAACTCTGGTGGGAAAAGGTAGTCTTCTCTCCTCATGATGATTCCGGTTTTTTTGATACTTGCCATTTGAAAACTCGACGTTCTGCCTTTCCCCGTAGCAATAAAAACAACAAATATTTATAATTTGGTTATCGGCTACATTCAAAGTGGTGGTTCTAATACCTCTGATGGTAAGCAGCTGCAGTTATTTGTTTATTTTTGAGACCCTATCATGTTTCCCCATTCTATCTAATTTCTCTCTTAGTTATCTGTGCAGTTGCTGGTTAGGGTATTTCAGTCATCATCCTCGATTACTTTTTTTTTCCACTCAGAGAAAAAGAAAACTGAAAGGAAGCTCACTAATCGTTGCACCTGTATCGCTGTTTAGTTTTCTAAAAGCGACAAAATGCATTGCTTTTCATTCTGGTCGTTTAGATGTTTCTATCGTTTCTATCGTTAGTCAACTCCCATATGGGTCTTCTCGTCTACGCTCAGCCAAAACTCCATTCAGAGACTGGAGTGTATCGCGTAACCATATTGCAGATCCCAGATCTTATAATATCCAAAGGCAGCACACGATACTTAAAGCGTAGTGTTTTAAGGTGTTTTGGCTCCTATAGTCTTTGTTTTGTTTGAAACGATCTTGTTCTGGAGTTTTTGCGTTCATTTACAAAAACGAATCCAAACTTTGAAGACTGTATTCAAAACGTATGGAAATATATACATAATGAGGCAATTTAAGTGAGGAATTATGATTATATTGCCTTACTTTCTCTCGAATGGGGTGAGGGGTGTGGGGTGGGGGGTGGGGGAGAACGATAAAAGCAGTTATTTAAACCGGAAATGCAGAACTTTGGAGTACTATCTCAGTGCACGATCATTCAACCTGGCCGGTTTCTATGAACTTTATAATAAAGTTCGGATATAACATCTGCTGTCATTGGTTAAAAGAGCGTACTCAATGAGAGTATAGAGCATAGAACTGAGCTAAAGCTGTCACGCCATCTGCCAAATTGTACTATGTCCGACGTTTTCCGGGACTTCTTTCTAGCTTTTCTCTCGTTAATTGAAAGTGAAATTTCGGAGCAAGCGAGCAAAGGTTTGCAAAAACGCCAAGCGCAGTAATTTACGTTACTGTAACGTGAGCAGAGACAAAAATCCTCAAAGATAAAACAAAATGGACAGTCCGAGTTTTAAAGGTTTTCACGCTCAGTTAGATTGCAAGTGTACGTACGGTAATAAAAATCAAACACAGCAAAAGTCTGTTTTTGAAAACAAAACAGAAAAAAACAGGAATGATGAAAAATATAACCTGGCATAACTGTTAAAAATTCATGACGGTGTTAGAGCGACTGCGATCATGCTAAGGTCTATCGTGGCTAGCTCATAATGGCGATCTTCGGTCGCCGCAGTGGAGCAAGCCTCAAGAACTAAATCGACTACCCTTCGAGTGGAAAAATAAGAGCTTGCTCTGATAACCTTTCCAATGCGTTGAGTGGAAGGCCACATCAGTCACTGCAGCCGAGTTTTACGGCGCTGTCATTCCGAGCGATCTTCATGTCCTGGTGAATTCAGCTGTCGTTCATTCATAAAACGCTCGCCCTGAACAGTTTGTTTTCGTCTTTTCATGTGAAATACTTGCGTATTTTTGTGAGCCACGATTGGGCCAAATTTCACTGAACATTCCACTTTCAGATTCTGTATTAGAAACTAAAAAACTTCGGGGAAAAGTGTTAAATTCGACATGCCGAATTATTTTAGTTTGTAAAATATTGCAGAATATGAACTTTAATGGTTTTTGAACTTTGATGGTTTGAAATTTTTGACAGCTTTAGTCTTGTACAGCCAATCAGATTATTTGAACCATTCTAACAGGAATTCTGATTGGCTTACTGTAGCGTGCTCTATGAGAGTATAGAACATGCTGACGATACTGTTGCTCGCTTTGGAAATAAAGTTTGTTTTGAAAATTGAAAGTAATTCTTGGGGAATTTAACGGATTCTTTATTATAAAACAAATAGTGAAGCCTTGACTGTGCTCTGTTCTGTTATAAAGCACTTAGGAAGCGGCTAGAGCACTCAAGAAGTTGGGAATACTTGACTACGTCTCGTGTTTCTCCCTACACTTCTTTCATGCTCTGACCGCTTCAAGGCTTCTCTATTTGTTCATTGGAAACGCGGCAAAGAGTTCTCCATTGCTTTTGTAAAGTATATTTCTTAAAAATACAAGCGTGTTTGGAACGTCAAAACCGTGTTTAGACTATAAACATAGACGCTCATTTAAACAGTTTTGTTGATCACGCACTTCAATTCTTTAAAACTGCAGGAGTCTTGCTGCTGTTTGCATTTCAATCCGAAACGAAGACATCATAAACCCAGTTGCCCATAAAAGAAGCCTATGGAAGGAACGTTTCTTGAAGCCTTTCTTGTGAAATGAACGGCGAGATTTTAATTTCGAATTCGGCAGGATAATTTGCTCTTTTTAAAAACATTGATATTCTTTGCACTGAAGTAGCTGATCCAATACACTGAACTATAAGACTCGTACATTGATGGCTTTGCAAGAAATTCCTCATTTGAACCAATCAGCCTTTTTGAAACTTAAGGCTCCCAATTTGTATGTGGTTGCAATGGCTAAATTTTTTGCCTCCTTTAATGATTTTTCCCTCTTGTTTTCTGCCAAACGCAATAAAACGCAACGATAAAGTGGTCGAGGAAATTTTTTGACATCAAAAGAGGAAAAACAGTTGTTAAATGCAAACTTTAAAATCATCGTTTTGCTGCGGTAATTAGTTGTCAGTAAGAAACACAATTTGGTAAGAGGTCGTTTGCTCATGCAGGATAACTCGAATAGCTGTGGAATAAAACCTGCTTTAAAAATAACCGCAAATGAAAGGAATAATTGCTCGTGGGAACCAACCCAACGCAAATGTAGATGCAAACGCAAGCGTCAACGCAAGTAATAAACAAATTTTCATTTTCTTGAGCTCGCATTTGCGTTCCCTACTCACACGTGTGAATCGGTAAAAGCTCAATCATTGTCAGCCATCTTGTAAAAATGCTTCCACTGCGCTTGCGTATCTCTCTTTCCTCGTGTTTGCTTTGGACGTGTCGACTCGCTTGCATTTCCATTTGCGTTTGCGTTTGCATTTGCATCGCACGTGTAAACCAGTCTTCAGATCCTTCGATAGAATGACGTACTTGTAATTACAAGCTGAATGCGTTTTCAATCTGACAATTGGCAATGTTTCTTTTATGTTGAGCCGTTCCGTTTTCATTTCACGACGTTCCACCCTTCTCCATAAAGAATTATAATTAAAATAAAAGGTCTGCGTTTTGGACTCTTCTGCAAACAAAAAAATGCCCCTAGCGAGGGTTTACGTGTTCATAAACAGACACGCCTGCTATGAGTTCTATCACTGGTCGATATATAGAGGATAGTACACGGTGAAGAGAAGAAATGAATTGTATGTTCGAGTGGCAAGAACAGTATCAAACGAGTGAGCGCAGCAAACGAGTGAGGTATTAATCAAATGAACATAGGGGGTAACTTTCTAAAGAAACTGTGGTGCTGCGTCGGTGGGAGAGTATAACAGGGTAATTAAGTGTTATTAACTGAGTTGAAAACGTAAATTGGCCACCGTAAAGAGTTTAAGGGCTGACGTTTCGAGCGCTAGTCCTTTTTCAGAGCGATTGAAGGAATTGTGGGTTTTGAGTGGGTTCATATGCAGAAAATGGAGCCACGCTATTGGTGAGAATATGGTGACGAGAAAACAAGAATAAATTAATTGAATGAAAAGCGCTAGCGCTTGTTGATACCATGAGGATTAAGAATGCCGATTTGGAAGATAAATTTTTGTTCTAGAGTTTTGTGGCTTTCCGAAATGCCTAGATGTAGGGAAAGACCGCAAACTGCCATGTGCTGTTTAGAATGATTAGGGAGACTGAAGTGTATTGCGACTGGTTTGGATGCGTCCTTGTCATTTCTTTCTACGTCGCGAAGTATAACTTTTTGTCATGAGTGCAAGTTATGCAGTAGATGACATTGGCTGAGGTGCACATGAGAGATCAAAATGGATCTCTTGGGTCCCGAAATTTTACCTACGTTATGAATGAAAGGACAAGTTTTGCATCGTGGGCGAGCGCATTTGAAAGTTCCAGGTTGGTCATTGGTTTGAAATGAACTTCTGACCGAAAAGCTGCCAATGTTTTTGTCACGTTTGAATGAAATTAGTGGAGGTTGTGACAAGATATTAACAGTCTCTGAATCGTTTTGGAGTAATTTAAAGTTTGTAAGATCACTCATCACTGATCATTACAAACCTTTGAAGGCTGTTCAGCACGGACAGATGAAAAATTGACCTGTGTTTAGTCGCAACTTTCGACAAATTCCTTGAAAATCTTGGTTTTCTCGTTCTTTGTTGTTCGAGAAATGCTTATTCACATCTTCATCACTTACCACAACAAATCTTGCTGCCAATTAACATTCGAAACAACAGACAAACCAGTATTTTAAGTCACATACGGAAAGGGCGGTTTTCAAATAGAAAAGAAGTGGCATGTTGAGGAAGAATGTAATGCAGACTAAACTTATCATTATCAGAACTCCAATTTAGTTTTTCCGAATGATTGACAGACAATAGATGAGAGGAGAACGAAATTTTTAATGCAGCTAAACAAGAATTACAGATAAAAGCATCCGCCTACACTCCGCGATTGTTAGTGTGATTAAAGTCCTGCATCGTCGTAAATTCACCCACAAAACAAATGAATGTAAAGAATCAACATAAGCACATCAAACGAGTGGAAATAAATAGTTTTTAAAATCCTTGAATAGAGATTTGAAAGCCTTTGGTTTTTTCAGGAGAAATTATATCGTTGAAGCAGAAGTAAGGGAAGTGATTAGAGCGTGTTAATTTGAGAGTGGCTGAACCGAAATTTTGGATAGAAACATACACCTGTATTGCCTTAATTTGAACTAATTTCAAGATGCAATTTTCTCTCGGAGATGAGCTATTTCCTAGATCACGAAGTTGAATTCTTTATAAGCTGTCGGTCAGTAACTGAGAATATATGACATTAGAGGGAAAAAATGATCAAGGCGACAAAACTTTACAAAATAAAATTACACGATCACATTTAAGAAGACATCCGTGCAAAAATCAAATAAAAATGAAATATTTATGGCAAGGGTCAAAAATTCAAATTGTCTCAATTTTTTCTCACAAGTAGACCCTAGTAAGACAAGAAAGGTTTTGCATTTTTTTTTTCCTCAAACATGTTTTATTTTCGAGAAAAACGAACTTTTCACTTTCACCCTCCAGAATCGATGAATCGGGTCATAAGAGGTCGAAAACTAAACACTTTCGCTCGCTTCGCATTTCAAAGATATTACATCAAGGGAAATCTATCCAACGTTTGCTCTTTCATAGACTCTTTGTCATCTGTAAAATGTAAGTTGTGTAGGAATTAGTTGCTTAGAAGCTTTTAGCAATGCGGAAAAGCAGTGTGCTCTCTTCCGTTACAAATAAAAGTCGGTGAAGAAAACTTCAAATTACGAAATACGAGGCATTTTTTAGTGTTAGTAATTATGAATGGTCCACAATATTCTCTCTTTTCCTTTAAAAAACTTCTCTGGTCGATTTTACATTTCTTATTATTATATTATTATTATATTATTATGTTATTATATTCAGTTCAAGAAATCGCCTATCTTAACTCAGGTTATTAATTACAGCTGTGGATGTTAATTCCAATTAAGTATTCGCAAGATAAATGGGTAGAAGTTTTACGAAAAGAAATCTTTAAAGCGGTGATAAAGACCGTGCATCTTATAATATGGAGTTACATAAAAATTGCGTTGTTGAAAGTTGGAAATAATTTCTTAATTAAAGACTTTATTTTCTTACAAGGTAGGTCATAAGTAAAGCAAACATACTGGACAAGACTTCAAAAGTGTAATCATAAATTAGACAGTCCTATTGTTTTAAAACTAATACAGTTGTAATCTCATATTTTAAATTAAAAATACTTTCATGAGAAAGAAATTTATTGACAGTCTTGCGTTTCACTGTCCCACAGGCGGAATCGTAATTAGAGCATGTTCAGTTGAGTGCAGCTGAACCGAAATTTTGGATGGAAGCGTACACTTGCTGTATTGAGTTAATTTGGACCAAGCCCTCTACTTTATCGTCCTTAAACTGCAAAATACTATCGGAGATGAGCTATTTCCTAGATCCTAAATTTGAATTTTTAAAAGCTGTCGGTTAGTACCAGAGAATATTTAATTTTAAAGAGGAAAAGTGACCCAGGCGACAAAACTTTTGGAAATAGAAAAACACGGTGACATTAATTTCTTTAGATTTATAGGTGCATTTTTACTTAATTTAAGAGTAACTCCAAAGGGAAAAGAAAGTATTCTCTCCTCATAATGATTCCGATTTTTTTATACTGGTTAGTTGAAGAATCCTCAATGATTTTTTTTTCGTTCCACTCAACGCATCGCGTTTCATTTTTTATCATTTAGATGTTTGTACCGTTTCTATCCTTAGTCTACTCTCATATCACCAAAAAAGAAATGGAAATGCATGTTGCTCGGTTAAGAAGTTAAAGCTATTTGAAAGAAAAATTTTATATGTAGTTTTCCTACCATCAATCTACGCTCTCCTAAGGTTGCGAAGAGGCAGGTTTGCTGGGGCGATACGAGAAAGGTCTGGGACCCTGCAAACTAGCTGTGATAAACCCTCTCTGAATCCTGGCATCCGAACAGCGTAAATTATAGGATTTACAAGTGAGTTGGCTAGAAATAGAACTACCACAGCCATATTAATATGAAAATGATGCATCTTAAAACAAGCGGAGGAAAGGTGAATACATGTTACAAACATGATTGTCCCTGGTAGAAGACAAAGTAACGATGCAAGTGAGACGATAAGCGCAGTACCCGTCAGTTTGCTTTCTCTTCTGGACCTAGAATGGATTTGAGGATGACGACTACATCGTACTCTGATAACAATGAGGATGTAAATGTAAAATAACAGAAAAGAGTTCAATTAAAGATAACATTAAATATGACTTCAATATTCTCAAATATTGCTTTTTACGCTTCTTTAACGTGTTTTGAAAAACTTAGTTTCGTCCATTGACTTAAACTGATCCTCATGTTTCTTTATGCGAGATTCATATCCGGAAATTTAAGAGGCGATCTCTGTAAGAGCGGTCCAGGGCATTTCGCATCGGAAAAAAGTTTTACCTCAAACTTTGCCCAATAAACTATCTTTGGTAACAAGTTAATAAAACCACATTAGTTTCTGGAAATACCTCGAAATAAAATTTTTAGAGCTCTCAAAAGTCAAAGCTGCAAAAGGCCCTTTTTTGACATCTTGCGACATCGAAAATTTCAAAAGTTGAATAGCCCGGTCCTCGTATCACACCGCATGCAACAAAAAATATTTTGTATTCTTAAAGTGTGTGATATTCAAGGTGTATAAAATGCACTTCAATTTTGATATTCGTTTATTCAGAGGCTCGTCGTAATTTATTTAAAAACACTCGTTGGACAGCTTTCTGAAATTGGTTAAAAGTACTCTTTCTTTCTCGATTGATATTGCTCAAGTCCAGACCAGACCATTAAGATGTTTGGCTGCAGAAAAATATAAAAACATCTTGCACTTATTGATTTTCTTCGCTGAGGTGACTTCGAACTTTTAGCGATATTGCAAGCGTGACAGCCGATTATGCAAATTAGTTCCGACCGTTTTATGTGAGTAGCTCAATAAATCTTAGATTTTAACCATTTTAAGTAGAAAATATAGTAGGGCAGAGCTTTAAAACCACACCGATTAATACTTTAAACATTTTAAAAGGCCAAAATTTGACAAATTTTATTATCTTGTGACGAAAGACGTCAACAACAATGTATCGAATATCATAATTTGATTAGCGCTCGCAAACTCTTTTTTAAAAATTTGGCTTCTGTTATTTCATATTTGAGTTCTGATGGCTTACGCTATTCAAACCTGCATGAACATTTCAAAATTAAACTACAGGATTCTATTTAGTGTAACCGGCGATAACAGCACACACTGAAATACACCGTGACCAGTGACTCTGTCACGTAATTCCATCGTGTAATTGTCCTGAATACTTCTCACGTCTAAATAAAGCAGCGATTTCTCGGATTTCTAGCTGAAAGGGAAAACATTATATTTGGTGGTCACATCTGTCTGCATAACAGTCTCTGTTCATAAGTTTGAAGAGATCTTGTAAAAAAAGATTCGCATTCGCATAACGGGTGGACGTCATAACTAGATTGCATAACAACTGCACTCCGAAATCATTTCCTCCATTTTTGCAAGAGGTGCTGCATGTGTATCTTGCGTTTTGAAAGCGAGCTCAAAATGTTCGCATATGTCTCTTAGCATCTTGACTTTGAGACTAGACAACCTTGCTTCTCTTGCCAACGAGCACACATCATAGATATCAAACATGATTGGATGTTTCAATCTATCTCATCCATTACTGTGTTCCTCGCCTCTCTCAAACACCCTTCGTCTACATCAGACGCGGATGCTTCTATCAAGTGGTCGTCTGCGTCGGTGGCATCATCCGATTCTTGTTGTATTTTAGATCGCTGTTTAAGGCACAATCTCGAGAAGAAACCCTGAATCTGTATGTTGGATAACCACTCTGTTCTATCGAACATTCTCTCTCCGTCTATTGTGCAAGCATTTCGCATATCCTTTGCTACTTTCTCTGGGTTTTGGTTTCTGCCAGTGTCTCATCCGATATTAAACTTCTGTTTCAAGTACTGCCTGACGTTTTGCGAAAGCCGTTCACTTTCACCTCTCTCATGAAGAGCCCATCCCATGGGAAGCTTTGATGTACTTGTCAAGGGTTCTGTGGCCACTGCAACCAGTTCAGTCGAACTTTCACCCTCTAATGACAACGACTGAAAGTGATGAACCCACTACCTCTTCACTTTGTCAGAAAGACTTTAAGTCATGCTCACAGGCACAGGACTTACATGATGAACTAGCTAGTTCATATGGAAGTCAAGGTCGGCCTGGGTCTTAAAATCTTCATCGCAACCAGGTTCAGGGCATTGATAGGAACTACCGTCGTTGCCATCATTGCTTTCTCCTTTCTGATGCAGTTCGTCGAGCAGTAGTGGGGAAAAATGGAATCTCCTCCACCAGATCCGTCATTTTTTCTGTGGAAAAATTGCAATTTTAATTTTACCGAATAAACTTTCCAAGCCCAACATTAAACGCTCTCCAAACGCGCAGGCCCTCTTGTGTAAGTTGCTGAAAGCGGCAATCTTGATGTCCGAGCCCTCGTAGAGATGATACTAGCCTTCTGTTGTGATAGCAACCTGCAACCTTATAAAGGCCTTTTTCATTCCTGAATTTCTTAACTTTATGATGACAAAGAGATTTTCTAGGACTGACAGCACTGAAAACCAGTCTCTTTTACAGCTATTAAGAAGGTGTACGTATTAGGTTACTTCCAGGCTTTCCTCCTGTCTTACAACAACGCTACTCACATGCCAATTGATTTCCCTCTTGGGAAACCATTCTGCTTGCTTTTCCCGGAACTTCATCGCTATGAACTTCATTGTCCACTCAACTATTATAGATGCTTCGTCTCCCTCCAAAGTATCGACAATTTGCCGCTCGTACTGATCCTGGTTTCTGCTCTCATGCCCTCTCCATTCAAAGATCTTAGCGGCAGCACTTTTTGCTCCATACAGATAGTCTTCCGCTTGAAACCTACCCAATTGCATTGTGTACTCAGAAATAGCGCCTTTTACTTCTTCAAGAACACTCTTCAGCATCTCACAATCCTAACACTTCACGTTGTGACTGTGAGTGCATACTTTCTGAACGTCAGTGACACCAGCATGGCTCAGTGCAAAGACCCTACAGTGATCGGCACATTTGCTATCGTCCTCTTCGCAGTGATTACGGTATTTAGTCTTCAAATACAACTTGCTCTCCTGAAGCCTCTTCCGAACTTCTTTACACTAGTCCTTTTCTGCTCCCACGCTTTCCAATTCGTCTATAATTTGGAGAAAAATCCTTGAAACCATCCGCTCCATTAGCTGCAGAATCGTCTAAACCTCTATAGAACGCCATATATCTTAGAAATGGCCTTTGAAATTTGCAAATTGACAGAATACCGGCTCTTAACCCCTTTGGAATCGCTACCAGGGTGAGTCGGATACTGGCACGCTGAACTTTGGCGCCAGAACTTCCCATAAGTGTGCCTATGCTTTGCGCAGACCCACATTTTGCCATAACTGAGTCTTCTACATCGAACAGGCCAACCCTTGTAAAGATAAGCTCTCCTTCTGTGAAACTCTCTTTTGACAAAAGGATTAAGCAGAGATGACTCTTTATTGAGTCAGTACTCTGAGGCAAGTTAAACAAACCGGAAACTCCTTGTGAGTCTCCGAACGAAGTTTCTGAGGAACGCAACTGAAAACAGGACTTCTTTTGGCGAATACCGCTTCAGGAATTTAGTGTTATTAATCCCAAGCAAACCAGTACCGAAAGAGACATATTAATTACAGCTAATACAATTACGCACTTTACAGTATAGATATAGCTAATTGTTGGAAAAACGAGGTCACAAGTAACGTAATAATTTATTTCCTCAAAAATCGCGGGGTCCTTTTCCATAAGAACTCCCTAGAGTTCTGAATAGAAACTTTCATAAAGACAGGTGTGCAGACAAAATTTCTCTTATTCCGGCTGACCAGAATTCGGATCCAAAAGGCGATGTTATCGCTGCTTTATTAAGAAGGGAGAAGCAATTGAGGATAATTACACAATTGAATTATGTGACAGTGGTCACGGTGTATTTCAGTGTGTGCTGTTATCGCCAGTTACACTAAATAGAATCCTGTAGTTTAATTTTGAAATGTTCATGCAGGTTTGAATAGCGTAAGCCATCAGAACTCAAATATGAAATAACAGAAGCCAAATTTTTAAAAAAGAGTTTGCGAGCGCTAATCAAATTATGATATTCGATACATTGTTGTTGACGTCTTTCGTCACAAGATAATAAAATTTGTCAAATTTTGGCCTTTTAAAATGTTTAAAGTATTAATCGGTGTGTTTAAAGCTCTGTCCTACTATATTTTTTACTTAAAATGGTTAAAATCTAAGATTTATTGAGCTACTCACATAAAACGGTCGGAGTTTGCTCAATGAACTAATTTGCATAATCGGCTGTCACGCTTGCAATATCGCTAAAAGTTCGAAGTCACCTCGGCGAAGAAAATCAATAAGTGCAAGATGTTTTTATATTTTTCTGCAGCCAAACATCTTAATGGCAGAAATCAAGCGGATTTTTTTAATGGTCTGGTCTGGACTTGAGCAATATCAATCGAGAAAGAAAGAGTACTTTTAACCAATTTCAGAAAGCTGTCCAACGAGTGTTTTTAAATAAATTACGACGAGCCTCTGAATAAACGAATATCAAAATTGAAGTGCATTTTATACACCTTGAATATCACACACTCTAAGAATACAAAATATTTTTTGTTGCATGCGGTGTGATACGAGGACCGGGCTATTCAACTTTTGAAATTTTCGATGTCGCAAGAGGTCAAAAAAGGGCCTTTTGCAGCTTTGACTTTTGAGAGCTCTAAAAATTTTATTTTGAGGTATTTCCAGAAACTAATGTGGTTTTATTTACTTGTTACCAAAGATAGTTTATTGGGCAAAGTTTGAGGTAAAACTTTTTTCCGATGCGAAATGCCCTGGACCGCTCTTACAGAGATCGCCTCTTAATCATTCAGCCTGTTCCCTTTTTTCCATTTTGAAAAAGACGAATATAATAATATATAACTTTTTCGATGTTCACTGAATAAGCGGAAAGCTTTGCCACTAGTGATCTCAATTGCTTGAAGGAAATTTATAGCCTCCAAAGACAGATGGCAACAAATAATTTAGAGATCTTCCGGAAATATAGCAGAAAGACCTAGAAGAAAGACCTACTCCTCTTCTCGGTACCGCTATTAAGAAATATGGTTATTGTTGCTACCGCCTTGAAAATTTCAAAGACAAATTAACCGTAGGTACGGTGAAATGTAACGAACATTTTTAAAAGCAAAAGCATCTCTTATGTTTTATTTTCTACCTCCAGAAGTTTAATCATAATCTTTTCTCGCTTCGGATAAATTTCTTCCTTTGTCAATATCATAAGCAACAAGCTAGAGAAAGATATCTTTTTCGTCGCGTTACGATTATTAAGATCATCAATAACACATTTCCGTCCATATTGATTCAGTTTTTCTCATCTCATCGAAGGAAAAATTTGCAATCGAATCTTAAGAAAATTTGAACTTACCTCACTGATAACGAAAGTGTTTTTATCCTTTCAACGAATTAAGTTTGAGTCGAATGCAGAAAGGGCGGTTTTCAAATAGAAAAGACAGTAGCATGCTGAGGAAGAGTGCAATGCAGACTAAACTTATCACTTTTAGAAGTCCAATTTAGTTTTTCCGAGTGATTGACAGATAATAGCTGAAAGGAAAATGGCATGTTTAGTGCAGCTAAACAAGAATTACAGATGGAGGCAGCCGCCTATAACCTCGGCGATTGTTATTGTGATTAACGTCCTGTCTGGAGGCAAATCCACCCACAAAACAGCTGAATAGAGAATCAACATTAGCAAATCAAACGAGTGAAAATAAATAGTTTCAAAATCCTTGAATGATGGTTTGAAAGCTTTTGGTTTTTACGGGAAAATTATATCATTGAAGCAGAAGAAAGGGAGGTAATTAAGCATCATCATTTAAAGGCATCAAAAGAAACAATCTAACATTTTAAAAACTTTTCCACATGCTATTATACGATAATAAAGATGGCAAGAGGGGATCAAGTCCTCTCTTCAACATGATAAATGTTGTACTCGGTAATGAAACAGGAAGATCTTTTCATCGTCTCGTCAAGAACATGTAACGAAGAAACAAGCTTTTCGCAAGGTCTGAAAATCCTCAACCGTTTCATAGGCATTAAAAGAAGGAAACAAAACCAAAATTCTCAAATTTTCCACAGTCTTACAGAAGATTTTCCATAACTCCTCTCCACCCATTTTAACTCGCTTTACCTCCTCTTCCGAAAACTAAAGTTTGTGAACGAATTAAATTTTATTAACATACCTCACTGATAACGAAGTACTTCGTATCCTCTAAAAGGTAAGTTAGAGCCAAATTTGACCAAAGGCGCTTTTCAGAATGAATAAGAAAACAACAAGCTAAGGAATAGAGATAGAAAATAAACACACCAGTATCAAGAGTCGAAATTAGCTTTCAAAATGTCTGACATATGATATCTAACCCTAGGATGACGGAAGACGTTTTGAGTGCAGCTGAACAGGAAAGACAGGTAAGCTGTAACTGGCCGAGAAAACACAATGAATAAGAAAACAACAAGCTAAGGAATAGAGATAGAAAATAAACACACCACTATCAAGAGTCGAAATTAGCTTTCAAAATGTCTGACATATGATATTTAACCCTAGGATGACGGAAGACGTTTTGACGTTTTTCATTTCTTATGTTGACACTGAACTAATAATTTTCTTTTATTAAAATAAACTTATTTAGAAAATAAGCTTTGGATTATATTTCCGATGAAGTATTCGCAAGATAACTACGTAGAGGTTTTATGAACAGAAATCTTTAAAGCGATGGTAAACACTGTGCATGATAAGA
This sequence comes from Pocillopora verrucosa, assembly GCF_036669915.1. Taxonomy (NCBI): domain Eukaryota; kingdom Metazoa; phylum Cnidaria; class Anthozoa; order Scleractinia; family Pocilloporidae; genus Pocillopora; species Pocillopora verrucosa. The sequence continues at coordinate 5,938,283 of NC_089321.1, forward strand.
TTTTATTGGAGACCAAAAAATAAAGTGGAAATGCATGTTGCTCGGCTAATAAGTTAAAGTTATTTAAAAAACAAACTTCATCAATTGTTTTCCTACCATCAATCTACGCTCTCCTAAGGTTACGAAGAGGCAGGTTTGCTGGGGCGATATGAGAAAGGTCTGGGACCCTTCAAACTAGTTGTAATAAACCTTCTCTGAATCCTGGCGTCCGAAGAGAGTAAATTATAGGATTTACAAGTGAGTTAGGTGAGAAAAGAACTACCACACCTATGTCCTTCACCTTATCATAGTCAAACTGCAGAATGCTCTGGCAGATGAGCTATTTCAAACTTAAGTAATGCTCAATGATGACCTTCCCAGACCCTCACAATGCATTAATGGAGACATTATGATTACAAATCTCTTTTGATAAAAACTGATCGATCTTCTCGGAGTTGGGTGAGGGGAATATATCGACTTAGACGTCAATAACACTCAGAGTAATTTCGAGAAGTCACTATACCTTTTTCAATTGAAATAGAGTTTAAAATTTAAGGCGGTTGAAGCCGGGATGAAGTTTATTACTTAACTATTTAATTCGCAGAAGTGATCAACATGAAATAATATCCTTACATTATCTAGCAAAAAGGTAATGAAAATATTCAAGCTTATCAGGTAGAAGTTGTTCATTTGATCTTAAACAAAATTCTCATAACTAAATTTACAAGGAAATGGGCAGCAGGTAGAGGGGAGAATTAACAATCAGATCTTGGGAGTTAAAGGGTTAAAGAGCAGAGTGCAAGTGTTAGGATACATGAGTTTCTTTTTTTCTCTAATCTATCTATTTTTTTTTGTTTTGTTTTGTTTTGTTTTTTTGCTTTTTCTTTTTCGTTTCTATTAAGTCTCCATAAATGGGTGGATCGCTGATAAAGTGAATATTTCAACCCGAATCAAAAAACACAACTTTGGAAAAATCATGGTTTACCAGTATACCATCTGGAATATTCAGGACCTGAATTTTTCAAAACCATTGCAAAGCGTTCTTAGTTTGGGTGCAGTTTTGAGAGAATATCCGCTAACCCGAAAGGACCAAAAGTTTTTTTGGTAGACGCAATTTTTTAACTGATAGATAAGAACTTTTTTCCTCCCAGAAAGGCGGGATTGCAGATTGGGCTAATCAGCTTAGATCAGAATTGCAATTTTTATCACAACCGGTTACCAGGATTGTCAGTGACGATAACAACAGAATTTAGTTTCTCCGGCCTGAATGAAATAACAGGGTATTGATTTATGTAACCAGAATCTTTGTGTCACAGCTATTGCAAAAAGAAGCTCGGCTCTTTTCCTCATTTCAGTTCTCGGTCCCTAGTTACACTTTGAAAGAACGCAAAAACTCAAAATCCTTTCTTTTGGCAAAATAAATAATCACTGCTTGAACACATCAAATTCAAACATCCCTCGTACTTTCCAACCATTTATCCGAGATGTTGTTAATTTCCAAAGTGGTACATCGACTTGGGCTATTACACGATTTAAAGTACTTCTAAGGTATTAGGCCGGCTCTGAAAATTTGAATTAATTTCCTAAGAGTGTAATAGGATTAGTACACACACCTCCCTCGGTCAATCAATCACACAAGGAGAACCTCAGCAAACGAAAACGCAAATGCAAATGCAAGGGATTGCACGTGTGAAACACCCCAACGCAAATGCAAATGCAAACGCAACCGTCAACGCAAATGACAAAAACATTTTAATTTTCTTAAACTTGCATTTCTGTTCGCTTCCCACGCGTGTGAATCGGCAAAAGCTCAATCATTGTCGGTCATCTTGGAAAAATACCTCTTCTGCGCTTGCGTATCTATCTTTCCCTGCGTTTGCGTTGGACGTGTGAACTCGCTCGCATTACCATTTGCGTTTACGTTTGCATTTGCATCGCACATGTGAACCAGTCTTCAGATCCTTCGATGGAATGACATACCTATAATAACAGAGCTGAATAAGTTTTCAATCTGGCAATGTTTCTTTTATGTTGAGCCGTTCTGTCTTAATTCATTTCACGACGTTCTACCATTCTCATAAAATAATGATAAACAAAATAAAAGGTCGGCGTTTTGGACTCTTTTGCTTTCACTGGTCAATAAATGAAAGATATTATACGATGGCGACAAGGTATGAATTCTATGTTCGAGTGGCAAGAACAATATCTAAAGAGTGAGCGCAGTAAACGAGTGAGATATTAATCATGCCACAAGAACATCAAATTCATATCTTTGAGCTACCGAGTAATTTTCTTTTCAATTATATGGACAATAAATATACGTGGTTAAGATTGTAAACCTGACTTTGATATTAATTTTGAGTATTAATAGAAACAAAATTCCCGGTGCCCAAATTCTAAAAAGTTTTACAAGTAACACCGTCAGTTAGGCCAAAATATATGTGAACTGGTTTTATAGGCTTAATTAAAATTCGATTACTGACACTGACTAAAATCATCAGATACGTTTATTTTCAGCTTCTCTTCAATACAAATCTTTGCAGGCTGTTCAGCACGGACAAATGAAAAATTGTCCTGTGTTTAGTCGCAACTTTCGAGAAAATCCTTGAAAATCTTAATTTTCTCATTCTCTTCTTGTTCGGGAAATGCATTTACATCCTCCTCGCTTACACAACGAATCTTGCTAACAATTAATATTCAAAACAACAAACAAAACAACTTCATTCAGCAAAGTTTAAACAGGCTTGAATTATGTCGTCGTTTGCTTTGCGTAAAGTACTTTTCGATTAGGCAGTAGAAGCCTTTTTTAGTGTTCACACAGCCTCGTTAACATATGAGGGTCGGGTAGGGGGTTGGGAAGGGAGTGGGGAGTCCCTCTAAGTTCTTCATCTCAGGTTTGTTAAAAGTCCCATTTATTTTAATTCAAGTCAAGCTATCATACAAATGATCACAACGTCGAGTAAGTTGAGTATACTGTTTTTATTCAAAGGCAAAATTATACTGTATCAATTATCTGTTCGTAAATCACCTGCGTAGTTTTTCTTACTTACTCAAGATTTTAATGGAAACCAGAAAATAAGATGGAAATACATGTTGCTCGGCCAAGAAGTTAAAGTTATTTAGAAACAAACTTCATCAATAGTTTTCCTACCATTTATCTACGCTCTCCTAAGGTTACAAAGTGGCAGATTTGCTGTGGCGTTACGAGAAAAGTCTGGGACCCTGTAAAATAGCTGTAATAAACCTTCTCTGAATCCTGGCATCCAAAGAGCGTAAATTATAGGATTTACAAGTGAGTTAGCTAAGAATAGAACTACCACAGCCATATTAATATGAACATTCATGAAATAAGTGAAGGAAAAGCCAAGATATGCTAAATATATCATCGCTGGTAGAAAACAAAGTAACGACACAAGTGAGACGATAAGCGCAGTACCTGTCAGTTTTCTTTCTCTTCTGGATCTATAATGGAATCGAGGATGACGACTACATCGTACTTTGATAATAATGAGGATGTAAGATACACAGATAACAAATAGAGAAACTGCATAAAATGGGAGATACAAGTAAGCATTAATTACCTCGAAATAACCAATTTCCCATAAGAAAATTTGGGCGACTTCTCTAACAATAGCTATTAACCAAATGACAATAATTATGGCTCTATAAACCCATTTGCTCACAAAGCGATGCCTGAATGGACAAAATGTTGCGTGTAGCCGTTCTAACGAGATAGCGATGAGATTTGTAAGGGAAGTGAACGAGAATAAATGTACAAATGCAAAAGATATATGACGAGACCAAGTAGTCTCTCGTCTGTAATTCCATTGAGGACAGTCTTTCGACATTCTGTTTTCAATCTGTAGCGGCCCAGAGACTATGCCCACCAAGAGATCGACTATCGCCAGATGGATTATCAAATATGTACTCCGCCGCTGTAGCTGACGCTTCTTCTTCACAAAGACAACAGTGGTGATGACATTAAGGATGATAATGGCCATACATTCGATGATGAGGACCACAAGCCATGGAATACACTGCGAAGCTGAGTAGAAAGGCTGCATTTTCTCTGAGCTCTGTTAGCTGCTATGAAAATAACAGAAAACAGTGCAATTTGAGATAAAACGAAATATGATTTCAATATTCTCAATAAAGATATGTCAAATATTGCTTTTCACTTTTTTTTTATGTGCTTTGACTAAGTTTCGTCTGTTAACTAAAACTGATCCTCGTGTTTTTTTATGCGGATATGAATACACATCATAGCCTATTCCTTTTTTTTTCTTTCAATAAAGACGAATTTAATAATAATGAGACTCCAAAAATGCCTAAGGTTCATCGTAGTCACCATGGAAGGGCTAAAGCAACCCAACAATCCCAAATTTTGAGGCGTTGTATTAAAACATATCATGAATAAACAACAGTTGTGAAGTTTTTCGTCGGATGCCGAAGGTTGACTGATGTTCGTGTGGATCGTGTGACTCGCTCCCACGCTTGCGTGACACTGGTGCCAATATATTCACAACAAAACAGCTGAGTTCTGATCGCCTCGCGGATCAAAGAAATAGGTATCTTTTTGTCGTTCGCTAAGTCATTATTAAACTCGCGACAAAAATGCCAGTTTCTGATTCTCTAGAGGCCCTTGCCATGAGGCAAGAAGCCTAGAGGTTCGAGTCAGTCAGCCCAAATATTCAATCTCTGTACGACCTCTTGGAGAGAATCGACAACGTCCCTCTAAAACGGAAAATTCGAGAGCTCGTGAATCGTACAGAGGGTAAGTAGAGAACTTCGAGTTTTTATGCCTCGAAAATACATTGCCACGTTCGAGAAATTCCTTGAAAATCTTGGTTCTCCCGTTTTACATCTTTGTCGCTTACCACAACGAATCTTCCCGCTAACTAATATTCGAAACAAAAAACAAACTAAGTTCATTCAGCGAAGTTTTAACAGGCTCGGAAAGTGTCGTCGTTGCTCAATATCACCACACCACGAGTTACAGACGAGAAATTCACCGCTCGGTTCCTGGATGAGGTGGTTGTATTAATATTACGAGTGTGCACGTGAGTGTTTAAGTTCCCGGTAAAACACTCCCGTCCGCATAATAACTGTGGTTACTCAAGAGGTTGTAAATACGATTTTGACTTTTTACTTCGCGCAGATTTTTGCACTACATTCCTTTGTGCATAGTGCTTTTCAATAAAGCAATAGAAGGCTTTTTCCGTGTTCACACGGCCTCATTTACGTATATGGGTGAGGGAGGGGTGGGAGAGTCCCTCTAAATTATTCATCCCGGGTTTGTTAAAAGTCGCATTTATTTTGCTTCGAGTCAAGCTGTTATACAAATGATCACAACTTCAGGCTTATAAAAAGTTGAGTAAACTGTTTTTATTAAAAGCAGAACTATACTGTATCAATTATCTGTGCGTATACCACTAGCGTATTTTTTTTACACATGTGAAGATTTTAATGGGAACCAAAAAATAAAACGGAAATGCATGTTGCTCGACTAAGAAGTTAGAGTTATTTAGAAGCACACCTCATCAATAGTTTTCCTACCATCAATCTACGCTCTCCTAAGGTTACGAAGTGGCAGGTTTGCTGGGGCGTTAGAAAGGTCTGGGACCCTAAACGTAATAAACATTTTCTGAACCCTGGCATCCGAAGAGCGTAAATTACAGAATTTACTAGTGAGTTAGCTAAGAACAGAGATTCATGTCCGAAAATTTAATCATTCAGCCTATTCCTTTTCTTTTTCCTTCCATAAAGGCGAATCTAATAAAATAGAACTTTTTCGACGTTCACTGAATAAACGGAATGCTTTGTCACTAGTGATCTTTATTGCTTGAAGGAAATTTATGGCCTCCAAAAAAAAAATTTTAACCGATCTACGAGAAATACAGTAGAGAGACCTACTCCTCTTGTCGGAGCTGTTATTAGAAATACGGTTGTTGTTGTTGTTTCCGCTCTGAAAATTTCAGACACATCTCTTTTTTTTTATTTTCCACACCCAGAAGTTTAATCATTGTCTTTTCTCGTTTGGGAGAAATTTCTTCCTTTTTCAATATCTAAAGCAACAAGCGTGAGAAAGATATCTTTTTCGTCGCGTTACCATTATCATAAGATTATCAGTGATCAGTGCCTCATCTCATCGAAGGCAGAATTTGCAAACGAATTTTTTGAACTTACCTCACTGGTAGCGAAAGTGTTTCTATTCTTTAACAAATCGAGTTTAAGTCAAATGCGGAAAGGGCAGTTTTCAAATAGAAAAAAAAGTAGCATACTGAGGAAGAGTGCAATGCTGACTAAACTTATCACTATTAGAACTCCAATTTAGTTTTTCCGAATGATTGACAGATAATAGCTGAAAGGAGAACGACATTTTTAGTGCAGCTGAATAAGACTTACAGATAGAAGCATCCGCCTAAACTCCGCGGTTGTTAGTGTGATTAAAGTCCCTGTATCGTCGCAAATCCACCTTCAAAACAGCCGAATGTAGAGAATCATCATAAGCACTTCAAACGAGTGGAGATAAATAGTTTGTAAAATCCTTCAATGGAGGTTTGCAAGCTTTTGGTTTTTCGGGAGAAATTATATCATTGAAGCTTACTGACTTTGAATGAGTTTTTTAGAAATAAGAGGTGCATTTGTAATTTGTTTTTCCTTTTTAAAGGAGTTTGGGTAAACTCGAGAAGTCAAACTATGTAATGGCGGCTCTTGCGGCAAGATGTAACTTGATTGGCACTGCGAAAGTCAGATAGAGAAATAGAGTTGAGAATTTTATACGATTAATCACAAATTCAGATTGTCGGTAACCATAGCAACATAATTATATTTGCTACCTTTCTTTTGTACTTTGACTCATTTTCAATCGGTGTAATTGGTGTAATACATATCCAGAAGTTTGATGATTTAGCCTCTCTCTCCCTTTTTCGAACAAATTTCTTCTTTTCTGATTTATTAACTTTTCTTTGTGTGTTACCTCGCTACTCGCTGGCCTGACCAATTTAGTGTTAAGGTAAGGTTGTATGTCTGATAATTTCCGTCTAGAGCTATATGATGACGTGCGATAAATCTCGCTGCTCGATAGCGTTTGAGCGGGAAAATTTTCCGATTAAAACGGTTTGAACATCATCATTTAATGATTTGTTGTAGTTTGTACCGTTTCTATCCTTAATCAACTCTCATACCACTAAAAAATAAAATGGAAATGCATGTTGCTCAACTGAGAAGTTAAAGTTATTTAAAAGACAAACTTCATCAATAGTTTTGCTACCATTTATCTACGCTCTTTAAAGGTTACGAAGAGGCAGGTGTAGGCGCAAGAATTTGTACTATCATTTTTTGTTAGTGTTGGTGTTTCATAGTTTCGTGTTAGGTGTTTATTTTCTCGTCTTCCATTAGTGTCCTTTGTCAATTATCAGTTTTGTACTTGTTATATTTATTTGCATATCGTATATATATTGGTTGCGCGTAATTTATTTGGTTAGTTGTCTAGTTTGTGAAAATTACCGTTACATATCTAGCTCTGGGTTTCATGTTTTCGTCTTTGGGTTGGTCACATTCGTCTTGTAAGTATCCTTGTTTATCTCGCTTTGTCGTTTTCCAGTACTTTCACTCATACGATGTAAGTTATTTTATGCTCATTCGCGTGTTTGTAATTTTGTCATTTTCAGTTACCGTATTCAACAATGTGTCAAGTTTGTTCTAGTAAAGTTTGAAATACGAGTGATTAGTGTTTGCGACTATAGCAGGTTTGCTGGGGCGATACGAATAAGGTCTGGGACCCTGTAAACTAGCTGTAATAAACCCTCTCTAAATCCAGGCATCCGAAGAGCGTAAATTATAGGATTTACAAGTGAGTTAGCTAAAAAAATAGAACCAGCACAGCCATCTGAATATAAACATTCATAAAACAAGTGAAGAAAAGGAGGAGATATGCTCCATATATCATCGCTGGTAGAAGCAAAGTAACGATACAAGTGAGACGATAAGCGCAGTATCAGTCAGTTTGCTTTCTCTTTTGCACCTAGAATGGAATTGGGGATGACGACTACATCGTACTTTGATAATAATGAGGATGCAAGATACACAGATAACAAAAAGAGAAACTGCATAAAATAGGAGATACAAGAAGGCATTAATTACCACCAGATCAGCAATTTCCCATAAGAAAATATGAGCGACTTCTCTAACAATAGCTATTAACCAAATGACAATAATTATGGCTCTATGAACCCATTTCCTCACAAAGCGATGTCTGAATGGACAAAATGTTGCGTCTAAACGTTCTAAGGAAATAGCAATAAGATTTGTAAGGGAAGCGAAAGTGTAACTTGATTCGCACTGCGAAAGTCAGATATAGAAATAGAGTTGACAATTTTATGGTGATTAAGCACCAATTAAGATTGTCGAGGACGATAGCAACAGAATTATATTTGCTACCTGTCTTTCGTGCTTTGACTCATTTTCACTTTCCTTTTTTTAAGTGTGTAATACATATCCAGAAGTTTGATGATTCAGTCTCTCTCTCTTTTTTGGAGCAAATTTCTTCTTTTCACAACAATACGACATTCTTTTGACATACTCTGAATAAGCAAAATCTTTTGTACAAGAGATCTCAATTGCCTTAAGGTTACTTCCCACCTTTGCGGGTGTCCTTCGGCAAAAAAATGGTACGCGCGCTAGTTTCACTGACATGCCTTGCAAGCTATATATCAGAAGAAAGCTTGATAACTGCAGTATACGATTAAAATATAATTTAAGCTAGTTTTTCCTTTAGGAAGTGTCAGGAGCCGGTAAGGCATGAAACGACCGATGGTTCTTCTGTTGAATTTATCGGGCAGCACGAGCAAAATGGGATATTTGAGCTCATTAAGGTTCGCAAACAACTCGCCATACGCCAGGAGATTATCTCGCCTCCTGAAAACGCAAACCAATGGGACAACGGGACCTTCTAGTGTCAATGACAATGGATCAAGATTTTCCGGAAAGGTAACCTATGGCAGACACGCTTTTTTATGTCCATCGCTCAGTGAAGCGTTGAGGAGGACGACACAAAAAGGGGCAAAGAAAAACCCGCGGTAAAAATGGAAAAACCGAAAAATGTGCTGAGAAGTAAGACAACGAATCGACATACAGCTTTCAAATGTACGATTCGGGGCGATTGTTAATGATTTTTTATCAAGGCTGGTACTTGCATGAAAATAAAAGGAAAACTCGTTTTTAACTTTTTGTATGACAAGTTTTGGTTTGACGGCGACTTCTATGTTCGAAATCTGGACTCCACCTTGGAGTCCGCCAGCACTAGTCGAAGGAATGGTACTCTTTCTTTATTTCTTGTTTAGGCCCGTTTTTTTCTTTTTCTTTTTCTTTTTCTTTTCTTATCAAGGACTTTCTTCTGATTTTAATTTTTTCATTTAATGCTTGAAACAATTGAATAGATATTTTGATAATACATTTCTGGCGTCTAAACTAAGGAGCTCCTTCGGTATGAAATATCATTTCAGTAAGTCCTAAACATCAGGTGAGTGTGGGAACTTATCTAGTGAAATTTCTGTGCGAGGGTATGATTTGTATTCGGCGTTATTTGCGAAAAGGGAAAGAAATTCTACTCGCTGGCCTGACCAATTTTGTGTTAAGGTAATGTTGTATGTCTGATAATTTCCGTCTTGAGCTATATGATGATGTGCGATAAATCTCGCTGCTCGATAGCGTTTGAGCGAAAAATTTTTCCGATTAAAACGGTTTGAGCATTATCATTTAATGAAATTCTAAGAAAACAGGCTATTCATTGGCATTTCCTGGTGCAGGATAACATGCGATGAACTTCGTGTCTTTCTTGAGTTAACTGAGGGTGAACAGTGAATTTGCCATCCGTTTCAGATATCAGAAAACGTTAGTGTAATGTTGAATTTTTCAGTCATTCGCCATTTCGGAAAATTAACGGTGAACGAGGGTTTTTGTGCCGTGCTTGCTGTTGTTTGCGGTGTTATTTTCCGGAGTGGACATACCATTACAACATTTTCGTTGGCCTTTAGAAATCGAAAATACATGGTTTTGGTGAAAAACTTCATCCTTTTTAACTCTTAACCACTGTTGAGTCGTGTGTATTAATAGAGTGGGTCAGCAAATCTGCACTGTATGTCGCGCGAGGGGCGAGAGAAAATGGTTGACTCCCCGCGAGTGAAGCCGACGCTCTAGGTCGGTGTCGATCCTTTATTATCCTTTGTAAACAAAATTTCGATCATTGAGTTAAATTATAAAAATTTCTTTGGCTTACATTGTGCGCTTTTAAGTTAACATGAGTTGTTAGTTCCACGCGAGGGTCTCACCTTGAAAAATGTAAGCACGCGAGTGAAGCTGACATTAACGCCTGTCCCTATCTGGAATACATTCGTATTATGACAAGGAAGGTCTGCTTAAAGGTTTTTGGTTACTCTGTACATGCAATTTGGACGCCAAAAAGTGCCAAAAAAGTAATTACCAAAAGTTCATCCGAATCACATTCATCCTACTATGGGCGCGAACTCAGTTCTTCTCTTCCGCCTCAGCCTAATTTGAATAAATATTTTTGGTGGGCAAAACTCGTCATGAACAGGAACAATAGGCAAGCTATACTACACCTGTCAGTCGTTAATTCAAAGAAAGGTCCGGATCTGTGAACCCAAATGGCCGGCAAAACAGCTTCGTTTGGAGAATTAATACCTTTCTAGAAACCTTGAATGGAGTGTTGAAAACTTTTGTTGTTAATAGGAGAAGTTACATCACTGAAGAAGGCAATTTAACTGCCTGAGAAAACATTTCAAAATTGAAATACGAGGCATTTTCTCGTGTTAGTATTTATGAATGGTCCACAAAATTCTCTCTTTTTCCTTAAAAAACTTCTCTGGTCGATTTTATATTTCTTATGTCTGTTTATCAAAAATAAACTTCTCCTGTAAACTTGGTTCCTTATTATATTAAGTTCAAGAAATCGCCTAACTTACCTCAGGTTATTAATTACAGCTGTGGATGTTATTTCCAATTAAGTATTCGCAAGATACATGGGTAGAAGTTTTACGAACAGAAATCTTTAAAGCGGTGATAAAGACAGTGCATCTTATAATATGGAGTTACATAAAAATTGCGTTGTTGAAAGTTGGTAATAATTTCTTAATTAAAGACTTTATTTTCTTACAAGGTAGGTCATAAGTAAAGCAAACATACTGGACAAGACTTCAAAGTTTAATCATAAATTAGACAGTCTTATTGTTTTACAACTAATACAGTTGTAATCTCATATCTTAAATTAAAAATACTTTCATAAGTAAGACATTTATTGACAGTCTTGCGTTTCACTGTCCCACAGGCGGGATCGTAATTAAAGCGTGTTAAGTTGAGTGCAGCTGAACCGAAATTTGGATGGAAGCGTACACTTGCTGTATTGAGTTAATTTGGACGAAGCTCTCTACTTTATCGTACTTAAACTGCATAATACAATCGAAGATGAGCTATTTCCTATATCCCAGAGTTGAATTTTTAAAAGCTGTCGGTTAGTACCTGAAAATATATAATATTAAAGGAGAAAAGTGACTCAGCCGACAAAACGTTTGAAAATAGAACAACACGGTAACATTTATTTCTTTAGATCTATCGGTGCATTTTTACTTAATTTAAGAGTAACTCCAATGGGAAAATAAAGTATTCTCTCCTCATAATGATTCCGATTTTTTTATACTGGCTATTTGAAGACTCCTCGATGATTTTTCCGTTCTACTCAAAGAAAAACCTAACTGACCGGAAGCTCACTAACCGTTGCACTTATATCATTGTTTAGTTTTCTGGGTGCGTCACTTTCATTTTAATCATTTCGATGTTTGTACCGTTTCTATCCTTAGTCTACTCTCATATCACCAAAAAATGAGATGGAAATGCATGTTGCTCGGCTAAGAAGTTAGAGTTATTTAAAAGAAAAATTTTATATATAGTTTTCCTACCATCAATCTACGCTCTCCTAAGGTTGCGAAGTGGCAGGTTTGCTGCGGCGTTGGAAAGGTCTGGGACCCTGTACACTAGTTGTAATAAACCTTCTATAAATCCTGGCATCCGAAGAGCGTAAATTATAGGATTTACAAGTGAATTACCTAAAAATAAAACTAACACAGCCATATAAATATGAACATTCATAAAACAAGTGAAGAGAAGGTTAAGACATGCTGCATATATCATCTTTGGTAGAAGACAAAGTAAAGATACAAGTGAGACGATAAGCGCAGTACCCGTCAGTTTTCTTTCTCTTTTGGACCTAGTACGGAATTGAGGATGACGACTACATTGTACTTTGATAACAATGAGGATGTAAGATACACAGATAACAAATAGGAAAACTGCATAAAAAAGGATATAGAAGTAAGTATCAATTACCTTAAAATAACCAATTTCCGATAAGAAAATTTTAGCGACCTCTCTAACAATAGCTATTAACCAAATGACAATAATTATGGCTTTATAAACCCATTTCCTCACAAAGCGATGCCTGAACGGACAAAATGTTGCGTGTAGCCGTTCTAAGGAAATGGCAACAAGATTTGTAAGGGAAGCGAACGAGAATAAATGCACAAATGCAAAAGATAAACGATTAGACCAAAGAGTATCTCGTCTGTACTTCCACAGCGGACAGTACAACGTCATTTTTAGTTCAATCTGTAGCGGGCCAGAGACTGCGCCCACTAAGAGATCGACTATCGCCAGATGGATGATCAAATATGTACTACGCCGCTGTAGCTGCCGCTTCTTCTTCGCAAATACCACAATAGTGATGATATTGAGGATGAAAATGGCCAGACATTCGATGATGAGGACCACAAGCCATGGAATGCACTCTGAAGCTAAGGCGGAAGGGTACATTTTCTCTGAGCTCTGTTAACTGCTATGAAAATAACAGAAAACAGTGCAGTTAGAGATAAAATGGAATGTGAAATCAATATTCTCAATAACCAAATATGTCAAATATTGTTTTTCATGTTTTTTAACGCGTTTTGACCAACTAAGTTTCGACCGTCGACTTAAATTGATTCTCATGTTTCTTTATACGAGATTCATATCCGGAAATTTAATCATGATCAGCCTGTTCCTTTTTTTTTTTTTTTTTTTGATGAAAACGAATTACTTTCTCAGAAGAAAACTTATAGTCTCTAAAAAAAGATGACAACAAAATAATTTTCAAATCTTCCGCAAATACAGTGAATGACCTGCTCCTCTCCTCAGAGCTGCTATTAGAAATACGGTTGTAGTTGATACCGTCTTGAAAATTAAATGTCGGCACGGTGAAATATAACTAACATTTTTAACAGCAAAAACATCTCTTATGTTTTATTTTCCACACTCAGAATTTTAATCACTGTCCTTTCTCGCTTCGCATAAATTTCTTCCTTTGTTAATATCATAAGCAACAAGCTAGTCAGAGAAAGATATCTTTCTCATCCCGTTACGATTATAAAGATTATCAATGACATATTTCCGTCTATATTGATTCAGTTTTGCTCATCTCATCGAAGGTAGAATTTTAATATTTTGAACGTGCCTCACTGATAACGAAAGTGTTTCTATCCTTTAACGAATGGACTTTAAGTCAAATGCGGAAAAGGCGGTTATCAAATACAAAAGAAAGCAGCATGCTGAGGAAGAATGCAACGCAGACTAAACTTATCACTATTAGAACTCCAATTTAGTTTTTGCGAATGATTGACAGATAATAGCTGAAAGGAAAACGACGTTTTCAGAGCAACTAAACAAGCATTACAGATAAAAGCATCCACATGAACTTCGCGATTTTTAGTGTGTTTAAAGTCCTGTATCGTCGTAAATCCACCTACAAAACAGCTGAATATAGAAAATCAACAAAAGCACATCAAACGAGTGAAAATAAATAGTTTCTAAAATCCTTGAATAATGGTTTGAAAGCTTTTGGTTTTTACGGGAAAAATTATGTCATTGAAGCAGAAGTAAGGGAGGTAAGCATCATCATTTATAGGCATCAAAAGAAACAATTCAACATTTTAAAAACTTTTCCACATGTTGTAATACGATAAAAAAGATAGCAAGAGAAGATCAAGTCCTCTCTTGAACATGATAAATATTGTACTCGGTAATGAAACAGGAAGACCTTTTAATCGTCTCGTCACGAACGTGTAACGAAGGGACAAGCTTTTCGCAAGGTCTCAAAATCCTCAACCGTTTCATAAGCATTAAAAGAAGGAAACAAAACCAAAAGGCAGGCTTACAGAGGATTTCCAATAACCTCTCTCCACCCATTTTAACTCGCTTTACCTCGTCTCCCCAAAACCAGAGTTTGTAAACGAATTAAATTTTACTAACATACCTCACTGATAACGAAGTACCTCGATCCTCTAAAAAATAAGTTAAAGTCAAATTTGACCAAAGGCGGTTTTCAGAATGAATAAGAAAACAACAAGCCAAGGAATAGAGATAGAAAATAGACACACCACTATCAAGACTCGAAATTAGCTTTCCAAATGTGTGACATATGACATCTAGATGTCGTGCGACGTTTTGACTGCAGCTGAACAGGAACAACAAGTAAGCTACACTACACCTGTGGGTCGTTAATTCAAAGAAAGGTCCGTATCTATGTGAACCCAAATCGCCGGCAAAACAACTTCGTCTTCACAAAATTTTCTATTTTCCTTAAAAAACTGCTTTAGTCGATGTTTCATTTGGTGATAATTTTTTCTTTGATTTTAAGTTGAAAAGTTATGGCAGCATGATCTAAGGTGTTAAGACACTCATCAGAACAAAGAGTGCGACATTGTGGAGAATTATGTAAATGTCTGAAAATGTGAGCGGTCCTATCACTGATCAAGTGCTCATGAACGCGTGTGGATAAATGTCGAGGGGTTTCGCTCACGTACGGAGCCCACGAGGGATAGGGTCTTTCACCCCAAACATATCGCCTATTTTAAAAGATGAAAAAACCAACTTTATATCGATGCTGTTACAGTAACACTTAGCAAATTGGTGAACCCTTTTTTTTGTGACAACAGAAAAAGGGCCAACGTAAGGTAATTTAAAATAAAAGTTAGTAGTAGTGTCTGAAACGGAGACCGGGGTAGTGCACTCATTACGGGTGAGCGTGAGGTACCGATTGACAACCCTTGAACCAGATGGGCTGGAAAAAGATTCTTTATGGATGTCAGTGAGTTTCTTGATGTCTTCGTGGAAACCCAACCATGCGTTGTTGATTGTGTAGCATCTATCAACAAGAGTGCGAATGAGACCTAGTTTGTAGGGATAAGGTATAAAGCTAAAATAATTAGTCAACAGTCAACATCACCAACTTTATCATATTAGTGTAATAATTTCTTCAGTAAAGACTTTATTTAAAATATTCTCATAAATAAGACATTTCTTGAAAGCCTCACGTTCACTATCTCATAGGCGGGATCATAAAGGAAGTAAGTAGGGTATTTTAATTTGACTGCAGCTGAACCGAATTTTGGATGGAAGCATACTTTACTTTTCTAATTCCTTATTTAAACTAATCAGCCTTTTTGAAACATAGGACTCCCAATTTATATGTGGTTGCAATGGCCAAGTTTTCTGGCTCAATATCACCACACCACTTGTTACATACGAAAAATACGCCACTCGGTTCAGGGATGTGGTGGTTGTATTGATAATACGAGTGTGCACATTTTTACATCGCTTTGCTTTGCGTAAAATGCTTTTCAATTAGGCAGTAAAAGACTTTTTTAATTTTCACGCAGCCTCGTTAACATATGGGGGTCGGGGAGGGGTTCGGAGTGGGGTGGTAGAGTCACTTTAAGTTATTAATCTGGGGCTTGTTAAAAGCCGCATTTATTTGGTTCAGGTCAAGCTTTCATGCAAATCATCACAACGTCGAATAAGTTGAGTATACTGTTTTTATTAAAAGGCAAAACTATACTGTATCAATCATTTGTTCGTATATCACTTGCGTAGTTTTTCTTACTCATGTTAAGATTTCAATAGGAACCAAAAAAATAGGATGGAAATGTATGTTGCTCGACTGAGAAGTTAAGTTATTTAGCAACAAACTTCATCAATAGTTTTCCTACCATTTATCTACGCTCTCCTAAGGTTACGAAGTGGCAGGTTTGCTGTGGCGTTACGAGAAAGGTCTGGGACCCTGTAAAATAGCTGTGATAAACCTTCTCAGAATCCTGGCATCCGAACAGCGTAAATTATAGGATTTACAATTGAGCTAGCTAAAACTAGAACTAACACGGTGATATCAAAAAAATAAACTTCTCTTGAAAGCTTGGCTCCTTATTATATTCAGTTCAAGGAATTGCTTATCGTAACTCAAGTTATTAATGACAGCTTTGGATTATATTTCCAATGAAGTATTCGCAAGATAACTGCGTAGAAGTTTTATGAACAGAAATCTTTATAGCGATAATAAAGACTGCATCTTTTGAAATGTAGTTACATAAAGACTGCGTTGTTGAAAGTTGGTGATAATTTATTAACTAAAGACTTCATTTTCTTACAAGGTAGGTCATAAGTAAAGCAAACATACTGGACAGGACCTCAAAAGAATAATCATAAATTAGACAGTCTTATTTTTTGTTGTAATATCATAGCTTAAATTAAAAACTATTTTAATAAATAAGACATTATGAAGACATGCGTTTCATTGTCTCACACGTGGGATCGTAAAGGAGGTAATAAGAGCATGTTAA
>NC_089321.1:5962482-6014982 GCF_036669915.1 Pocillopora verrucosa
TTGGTTGAAAAATATTTACAGCCTCCAAGAAAAGATAGCTTTAACAAAAATTTAGTAATCTTCCAGAAATACAGTACAAAGACTGAGTAGAAAGACGTGCTCCTCTTCCTGGAGCTGCTTTTAGATATACGCTTGTTGTTGTTACCGACTTGAAAATTTCAAAGACGAACTAACTGTTGGTACGGTGAAATATAAGTAAAATTTTCAAAAGCAAAAATCTTTCCCATGTTTTATTTTCCACTTGTAGCGAAGGCTGAGAAGCAACAGGCTTTTCACATGAGGTCTCAAATACATCAACCGTTTCATAAGCATTAAAAGAAGGAAATAAAACTAAAATTCTAAAATTTCCCACAGGCTTACAAATGATTTTCAATAACTTCTCTCCACACATTTTAACTCGCTTTACCTCATCTCCCCAAAACTAGAGTTTGTAAACGAATGAAATCTTAAGAAAATACCTCACCGATAACGAAGTACTTCGTATCCTCTGAAAAATAAGATGGAGTCAAATTTGACCAAAGGCGGTTTTCTGAATGAACAAGAAAACAGCACGCCAGGGAATTGTGATAGAGAATAAACACACAACTATCAAGACTCGAAATTAGCTTTCAAAATATCTCATATATGATATCTAAATGTCGGAAACAGCTTCGTCTGGAGAATCGTATGCCTGAAAATCAAATAAATGGAGATGAATAGTTTCTAGAAACTTTGAATGAAGTTTTGGAAGCTTTTGGCGTTTACCTGAGAAGTTATATTACTTAATAATATACATGAAAAAAATTAGTCAGTTCTGATTGGATAAGATAAATGCAGTTTTCAAGTAATTCAATGAAGAAGATGGTTAATTCAGTGCATAGAAAGCAACAAACTAGACATTCTGACTGGTCAATAACCAAAGAAACTCACAGATAGTCAATCAAATGTGAGCCTTGGATGTCCCAACATTTGGATACGCTGAAAATTTGCAAGCGAAACAATGGCCGGCGTTTTAAGAAGGTTTTCTTTCAGCACCGCGACAACAATACAGTAGCTGAAAAACAGCTCTAACAACAAAAACACTGTAAAAAGCAGTGCTTTTCAGTTGTCGGTTTGGAAAATGTGGTGTATAGAGAAGGGAATTGCCAAGAAAATCAAAATTACGAGCCGGCCCAGCTTAACACTTTGCTCGAGCGATTCTAAGCCGAAATTAAAAACAAACATGGCTAAACCTCGCAAACGACGATTCCCTTTCCTCGAAAATGATTCGGACACAGACTGAACGATTCCTTGAACTGTTCAGCCGGACTTTGAACTTTTTTGCGCCTTAAAGATGTGAAAATATCATTATATATTTTTTTTGAGAGGGCACGGTAACGAATCTTGCAATCTGATTGGTTCTTTACCCGGTCAGTATTTTCTTATCTCTGCCCACGGGCCACGGTAACGCTTTCGTGAGTCGCCAAGTACATCCCAACATTCGTTGCCATTTTTCATAAATATATCTCGTTTTTCCGGCTGAGCAGTATTTTTAAGCAAACACGTCGGTCATTACCTCAAGCCGATGAATAACTTATGAATCCTCTCTTTTCTCTCTATCAAATCACTTTGGTTGACAGAAAAATATTGGTTTCAGAATGATTTTGTAAAAACAATAGTGACATTACGTTGGTTGACAAGCGGCCTAAAACCCGTCTGCAATTAACTTTAATCGTTCACAAAAAGTACCTAGAAAGTTAAAACGTCAGGTATCTGGTTACAGTTAAACTGAACGATGGAACTTTCATTCATTTAATACCTGAATTTTCTCTAGCAATTTGTTCGCAGTGAAAGAGCGAGCGAAGTTTTAATTTAAGCTCTACAACAAATATACGCTTTCGGCGAGTCTTTCCAAGTCCGTTCAATTTGAACATTTGTACCGTAAACTGTAGGAATTTTTTGAGAAATGGCCGCATTAAATCCCCTTGTGTCTCGTTGGAGTGTGCCATTCGAATTTAGTTTTTGTGAAGGAAAGACCAGATTTACACACGTCATTGCAGCAAACAAACGAGCAAACTCTCACAACTTCCAAGTAAAAAAAATTGAATTTACTCACAATCACTTTCCTCGCCGTTTACTTATTGTACAGAGGTAAATCTTCGTACATGAATGAATCGTCGATGAGAGTGAATAATACTTTCCGTTAGATCATTGACTCTTCATGAAGAAAACATTGTCGTGACAGTCCTTGCCAAATTAGTTCCGTTGTTTTTCAAATACTCTTACGCTTTTTTTACTTACGAGCTCTCTAATTGACAGGTGTCAGATTGTGACAGATACTTGTAAAAATAATGTTTCAAAGTTTGTTTGGAAGCCTTTTAAATTATCGTTACGGAAATGAAAATGTTTCGCTGGGGCATCTCTCTTGAATTTGCATCACCTCTATTTTAACTACCATTTACTCGCTCAAAAACCGTTCAGTCTATGGAAGATATTGCCGTATTTACAGCCCTAAACCATTCGGGTTCTTTCGGAAATAATTTCTTCAAGTTTCAAAAAAAATAAATATGTTATTTACCGGCTAAGGGTCGGTCCGTATGGGCAGTATTTTCGAGACCTCGGTCACAGTTTTTCACCATACGAACCTCCCAGCCGGCAAATAACATATATATATATTATTATTTTGATCATACGCGGTTGTTTTGACCGAATGCAGAATTTTGAATAACTTATTTTTGCACTTGTTGCGCGCGCTTTGCTTCTGCATAATTATGATAAGCTATCTCGTATCTTTTCATGTATATTATTTAACAAATAGAGAAGCCTTGACTGTGCTCTGTTCTGTTATAAAGCACGCAGGAAGCGGCTAGAGCACGAAAGAAGTGTAGGGAGAAGTGTAGCACTTCTTGGGTGCTCTAGCCGCTTCCTGAGTGCTTTATAACAGAACAGAGCATAGTCAAGGCTTCTCTATTTGTTTTGTAATAAATAATCCATTAAATTCCCCGAGCATTACTTTCAATTTTCAAAATAAACTTTATCTCCAAAGCGAACAACAGTGTCGTTAGCATGCTCTATACTCTCATGAAGCACGCTACAATAAGCCAATCAGAATCCCTGTTAGCATGGTTCAAATATGATTGGCTGTACAAGACTAAAGCTTTCAAAAGTGTCAAACCATCAAATATTGATTGGCTGTACAAGACTAAAGCTTTCAAAAGTGTCAAACCATCAAAGTTCACTTTCTGCGATAGTTTACAAACTAAAATAGTTCGACAGGTCGAATTTAACACTTTTGCCTGAAGTTTTTAAGTCTCTAATACAGAATCTTGAAGTGAAATGTTCAAGGTAGAAAACAAACTGTTCAAGGCGAGTGTTTTTTGAATGAACGACAGCCGAATTCACCGGAACATGAATATCGCTCGGGAGTGACAGCGTGGCAAAACTCGGCTGCAGTGACAGATGTGATTTTCCACTCAACGCATCGGAAAGGGTATCAGAGCAAGCTCTTATTTTTTCACTCGAAGGGCAGCCAATGTAGTTTCTGAGGCTTGCTTTATTATGATGACCGGAGATCGCCATGATGAGCGAGCCGCGATGGACTTCAGCATGATGATATTTGCTCAGACACCGTCATGATTAGAATGAATTTTAACAGTTATGCCAGTTTGGTTATATTTTTCATCATTTCTGTTTTGTTCTGTTTTGTTCTGTTTTGTTTTTGAACACTGAACTTTTTATACAATATGAGTGTTAGCTGTGTTTAATTTTTATTTCCGTACGTAAGCTTGCAATCTAACTGAGCGTGAATTAATCTTTAAAACTCGGAATGTCTATTTTGTTTTTCCTTTGAGGATTTTCGTATCTGCTCACGTTTTAATAACGTAAATTACGGCGCCTGGTATATTTACAAACCTTCGTTTGGTTCTTCTGTTACTACTTGCCGGCTCGCTTGTTCCGAAAATTCACTTTCAATTATTGGAAAAAAGCTAAAAAGAAGTCCCGGAAAAGGTCGAACATAGTACAATTTGGCAGATGGCGTAACAGCTTTAGCTCAGCTCTATGCTCTATACTCTCATAGAGCACGCTCTTTCAACCAATGACTGCGCGCGTTATATCCGAACTTTATTTTTTATCGATATTTTGTCGACTGGCTTCGTTGCCACTCTTCAGTTGCAGGGTACCACTCACACTAAGAGCCGCGACGTGCTGGTTAATGGTTTTGAGTTATTTTGGAACCTTCTTCTTGTAAAATCCCCCATAGCAAACAGTACTCCCCGGTGTGGTTTCATTTTCCTTTTCCTCAAAGATCGAGGCCAGTGGGGTACGTACACGCTGCGCTTAACACATCACAGGTGGGTGAAAACTCCAGAACAGCTCTGTAAGGCGTTTTCTTCATCGAGTGAAGAACATTTTCCATTACATAACTTTTGTTTTAAAAAAATTACCCTCCAGTTTTTTTACATTTCCTTCGAAGAAGAACTGAGAGGATTTCAGCTTTTCGTTATGCGTTCCTCTCAACACGGTGTGGCGATATTTTCGTGTAGAAACAACGGGGTAATCGTAAAGCTGAATGAAATTCATCTCGGGTAAATTACGGAGATCGCTCGACCATCCAACTGCTGAAATCCTTACCATGGTTGCTTTGTTTTTGAAGTCGTTCTGGTTTTCTTCTAGGTCCTGGACATCTGTAGGAAGTTCTCGGTTTTCTCCACTACTCGATGGAAGGACGTGTCACATCAGCAAAGCATAAACTTTCGACACTAAGTCGGCTCTAATTCCGTCCGTCGATTCTGAATTAGATTTTAAAATCTCCTTGAGATCTTTTGCTTTGAGTTTCTGGATGTCATCTAATGGCTCCCATAGCATTTTCTTTGTTAGAGATGACTTTGTCCTAGAGTTTTTGCGTTCATTCACATAATTTACGTAGACGAATCCAAACTTTTGAAGACTTTATTTTAAACGTATGGAAATATATACATATCCGTATGGAAATATATGCATAATGAGGCAATTCAAGTGAGGAGTTATTATTATATTGCCATACTTTCTCTCGAATGAGGTGGGGGAGCATGATAAAAGGAGTTATTTAAACCCGAAAAGCAGAACTTTGGAGTACTTGCTCAGTGCACGATTATTCACCCTGGCCAGTTTCGGTGAACTTGTGGGAACTCGGGAAAAGGTTATCCATTGCTTTTGTAAAGTATATTTCTCAAAACTTCACACATGTTTGGAACGTCATAACGATAGACTCATCTAAACACTTTATGGATCACGTACTTCAACTCTTTAAAACTGCAAGAGTCTTACTACTGTTTGCCAATCAATCCAAAACCTAGATATGATAAACCCAGTTGTAAAACGAAGCCTGGATGGAATGTTTCTTGATGCCTTCCTTATGAAATGTACAGTAAGATTTTAATTTCGGCAAGATAATTTGCTCTTTTATCAACATTAATATTCTTTGCACTGAAGTAGCTGATCTAATACACTGAACTATAAGACTCGTATATTGATGGCTTTGTTGAAAATTCCTTTTTTGAACTAATCAGCCTTTTTGATACATAGGACTCCCAATTTATATGTGGTTGTAGTGGCTAAGTTTTTTGGCTCAATATCATCACATCACGTGTTACATAAGAAAAATACGCCACTCGGTTCAGGGATGCGGTGGTCGTATTGATATTACGAGTGTGCACATTTTTGCATCGCTTTGCTTTGCCTAAAGTGCTTTTCAATTAGGCAATAGAACACTTTTAGTATTTACGCAGCCTCGTTAACATATGACAGTCCCTCAGTTCCCGTTAAAACACTCCTGTCCATATGATAGTTGTGGTTATCAAGGGGCTGTAAATACGATTTTGACTTTTTCACTCGCGCACAATTTTGCTTTGCTTTGCCTTGAGCAAAGTGCTTTTCAATTAGACAGTAGAAGACTTTTTTAGTCTTCACGCAGCCTCGTTAACATATGGGGGTTGGGGAGGGGATGGGAGTGGGGTGGTAAAGTCCCTCTAAGATATTCATCTCAGGCTTGTTAAAAGTCGCATTTATTTTGGTTCAGGTCAAGCTGTCATGCAAATGATTACAACGTCGAATAAGTTGAGTATACTGCTTTTATTAAAAGGCAAAACTATATTGTATCAATTATTTGTTCGTATGTCACCTGCGTAGTTTTTCTTACTCATGTTAAGATTTTAAAGAGAACCAAAAAATAGGATGAAAACGCATGTTGCTCGACTAAGAAGTTAAAGTTATTTAGAAACAGACTTCATCGACAAATTTCCCACTATTTATCTATGCTCTCCTAAGGTTACGAAATGGCAGGTTTGCTGGGGCGTTCGAAATGTCTGGGTTCCGTTAAACTAGCTGTAATAAACCTTCTCTGAATCCTGGCATCCGAAGAGCGTAAATTATAGGATTTACAAGTGAGTTAGCTAAGAATAGAACTAACACAGCCATTTCAATATGAATATTTGTGGAATAAGTGAAGGAAAAGCGATGACATACTAAATATGTTATCGCTGGTAGAAAACAAAGTAACGATACAAGTGAGACGATAAGCGCAGTACCCGTCAGTTTTCTTTCTCTTTTGGACCTAGAATAAAATTGAGGATGACGACTACATCGTACCTTAATAGTAATGAGGATGTAAGATACACAGATAACAAATAGAGAAACTGCATAAAATAGGATATACAAGTAAGTATCAATTACAACCTTACTAGCAATTCCCTCTAAGGAAATTTGAGCGACCTCTCTAACAATAGCTATTAACCAAATGACAATAATTATGGCTCTATGAACCCATTTCTTCACAAAGCGATGCCTGAATGGAAAAAATGTTGCATGTAACCGTTCTAAGGAAATAGCCATAAGATTTGTTAGGGAAGTGAACGAGAATAAATGTAAAAATGCAAAAGATAAACGATTGGACCAAACAGTCTTTCGTCTGTAATTCCATAAAGGACAGAACTGCGACATTCTTATTTCAATCTGCAGCGGCCCAGAGACTGCGCCCACTAAGAGATCGACTATCGCCAGATGGATGATCAAATATGTACTCCGCCGCTGTAGCTGCCGCTTCTTCTTCACAAAAACCACAATGGTGATGATATTAAGGATGACAATGGCGAGACATTCAATGATGAGGACCACAAACCATGAAATGCACTCTGAAGCTGAGACGATAGGCTGCATTTTATCTGAGCTCTGTTAGCTGCTATAAAAATAACAGAAAAAGTTCAATTAGAGATAAAATGAAATATGAATTCAATATTCTCAATAAAGAAATGTGTCAATTATTGCTTTTTTATGTTTTCTTTAACGTGTTTTGACCAACTAAGCTTCGTCTGTTAACTGAACTGATCCTTGTGTTTCTTTATGCGAGATTCATATCTGAAATTTAATCATTCAGCCTACTCATTTTTTTTTTGTTTCCGAAAAGACGAATATAATGTAAAACTTTTTCGATGTTCATTGAATAAGCGGAAAGCTTTGCCACTAGTGATCTCGATTGCTTGAAGGAAATTTATAGCCTCCAAAGACAGATGGCAACAAAAAATTCAGAGATCTTTTGGAAATATAGTAGAAAGACTATTGCTACTGCCTTGAAATTTACAAAGACAAATTAACCGTAGGTACGGTGAAACATAACGAACATTCTTAAAAGCAAAAGCATCTCTTATGTTTTATTTTCTAAACCCAGAAGTTTAGTCATAGTCTTTTCTCGCTTCGGATAAATTTCTTCCTTTGTCAATATCATAAGCAACAAGCTGGAGAAAGTAGTTCGTATAGTGTGATCGTCCGGGTGAGTGTAGTTCTGACAGTCACCAACAACAGTAAGTGAGTGTAGTTCTGAAAAGAACTAGTTCTTTTCAGAACTACACTCACCCGGACGATCACACTATACGAACTACTGATACTCTTGGGTTCAAACCATTTACTTTACAAGCTGGAGAAAGACATCTTTTTCGACGCGTTACGATTATTAAGATTATCAATAACACATTTCCATCCATATTGATTCAGTTTTCCTCATCTCATCCAAGGCAGAATTTGCAAATGAATCTTAAGAATATTTTGAACTTACCTCAATGATAACGAAAGTGTTTTTATCCTTTTAACGAATTGAGTTTGAATCGAATGCGGAAAGGGCAGTTTTCAAATAAAAAAGAAAGTAGCATGCTGAGGAAGAGTGCAATGCAGACTAAACTTATCACTATTAGAACTCCAATTTAGTTTTTCCGAATGATTGACAGATAATAGCTGAAAGGAAAACGGCATTTTTAGTGCAGCTAAACAAGAAATACAGATAGAGACATCCGCCTAAACTCCACGATTGTTACTGTGATTAACGTCCTGTATGGTGGTAAATCCACCCACAAAACAGCTGAATAGAGAATTAACATTAGCGCATTAAACGAGTGGAAAGAAAGAGTTCGTAAAATTCTTGAATGGAGCTTTGAAAGCTTTTGGTTTTGGCGGGAGAGATTATATCATTGAAGCAGGCAAGTGAACTGGCTTTGAACGATTTGTTAGAAATAGGAGGTCCATTTTTAATTTGTTTTTTCTTTTTAAAGGAGTTTGGGTAAACTCGAGAAGTCATAAACTATGGCGGCTCTCGCGGCTAGGTGTAACTTGATTCGCACCGCGAAAGTCAGATGTAAAAATAGGGTTGACAATTTTATCGCGCTTAATCGCCAATCAAGATTGTCGGTCACCATAACAACAGAATTATATTTGCTACCTTTCTTTTGTATTTTGACTCATGTTCATGTTCCGTTTTTTTGGTGCAATGTACATATCCAGAAGTTTGATAATTCAGTGTCCCTCTCTTTTTGAAACAAATTTCTTCTTTTTTCAACAATACAACTTTCTTTTGATATGCTCTGAATAAGCAAAAGCCTTTCTACAAGAGATCTCAATTGCCTTAATCGTTTTATAAGCATCAAAAGAAGCTAAAATTATAAAATTTCTACATACTTGTAAAAGATTGTCGATGTGTGTAAATATGATGACAAAGATGGCAAGAGGGAATCAAGTTGGAAAATGTTGTACTCAGTAATGAAACAAAGAAAGATCTTTTCATCGTCTCGTCACGAACGTGTAATGAAGGCTGAGAAGGAACAGGCTTTTCACAAGAGGTCTCCAATTCATCAACCGTTTCATAAGCATTAGAAGGAGGAAATAAGAGTACAATTCTAGAATTTTCCACAGGCTTCCAAAGGATTTTCCATAAACTCTCTCCACCCACTTTAACTCGGCTTACTTCATCTCACCAAAACCAGACTTTGTAAAAGAATGAAATCTTACGAAACCTACCTCACTGATAACGAAGTACTTAGTATACTTTAAAAACTGAGTTAGAGTCAAATTTGACCAAAAGCAGTTCTCCGAATGAATGAGAAACAGCACGCCACGGAATAGTGATAGAGAATAAACACACCACTATCACGACTCGAATTTAACTTTCCAAATGTCTGACATATGATATCTAGATTTCGTAAGACGTTTTGAGTGCAGCTGAACAGGAACAACAGGTAAACTATTTTAAACCTGTATGTCGTTAATTCAAAGAAAGTTCCGTATCTATGTGAACCCAAACCGCCGGCACAACAGCTTCGTCTGGAGAATCAATACCTGAATATCAAATAAATGAAGATGAATAGTTTCTAGAAACCTTGAATGGAGGGATGAAAGCTTTTGGTGTTTACAGGAGAAGTTATATCACAGAAGAAGGCAATTTAACTGGCTTGGAAAACATTTCAAAATTGAAATACGAGGCATCTTTTTTAATGTTTTTAATTTTGGTTCACAAGATTTTCTTTTTTACTTAAACAACTTCTTTAGTCGATTTTTCATTTGGTAATAGTTTTTTTCTTTGATTTTAAGTTGAAAAGTTGTGGCAGCGTGATCTAAGGTGTTACAACACTCATCAGAACAAAGAGTGCGACATTGTGGAAAATTATGTAAATATCTGAAAATATGAGAGGTCCCATTACTGATCAAGTGCTCACGTACGCGTGTGGATAAATGTCGAGGGGTTTCGCCCACATAGCAGGCATTACAGCTCGCACATAAAAACTTGTAAACCACACACGTACGGAGCCCACGAGGGATAGGGTCTTTCACACCAAACATATCACCTATTTTAAAAGATGAAAAAACCAACTTTATATCGATGTTGTTACAATAACACTTAGCAAATTGGCGAACCCTTTTTTGCGTGATAACAGAAAAAGGGCCAATGTAAGGTAATTTAAAATAAAAGTTATTAGTAGTGTCTGAAACGGAGACCGGGGGATCGTACTCATCACGGGTGAGCGTGAGATACCGATTGACAACCCTTTCAACCAGATGGGCTGGAAAAAGATTCTTTTTAAGGATTTCAGTGAGTTTCTTGATGTTTTCGTGGAAACCCAACCATGCGTTGTTGATTGTGTAGGCTCTATCAACAAGAGTGCGAATGAGAACCAGTTTCTAGGGATAGGGTATAAAGCTAAAATAATTAGTCAACAGTCAACATCAATAACTTTATGATGTTAATGTAGTAATTTCTATATTAAAGATTTTATTTTCTTGCAAGTTAGGTCATAAGTAAAGCAGAACTACTGAACAGAACTTCAAGAGTGTCGTCATAAATTCGACGGTGTAATTTTTTGAAACTAATACAGTTGTCATCTCATATCTTAAGTTAAAAATATTCTCATGAATAAGACATTTATTGACAGCCTCACGTTCACTGTCTCACAGGTGGGGTCATAAAGGAAGTAATTAGAGTATGTTAATTTGAGTGCGGCTGAACCGAATTTTGGATCGAAGTATACACCTGATTTGCGTTAATTTGGATTAAATCCGTTACTTTATCGTAGTCAAACTGCAGAATACTATCAGAGATGAGCTATTTCCTTGATCATAGAGTTTAATTTTTTAAAAGCTGTTGATTAGTACCTAAGTATATATAATATTAAACGGGAAAAATGATCCAGCCGACAAAACTTTGGAATATAAAATAACACAATGACTTTATTTCTTTTGATCTACCGCTGCATTTGTATTTAATTTAACTCTAACTCCGGTTAATGAAGGTAGTCTTCTCTCCTCATGATGATTCTGATTTTTTGATACTTGCCAGTTGAAAACTCGACGTTCTGCCTTTCCCTGAAGCAATAAAACCCACCAATATTTATAATTTGGTTATCGGCTACATTCAAAGTGGTGGTTCTAATACCTCTGATGGCAAGCAGCTGCGGTTATGCGTTTATTTTTGAGACCCTATCATGTGTTCCCCATTCTATCTAATCTCTCTCTTGGTTATCTGCACAGTTGCTGGTTAGGCTATCTCAGTCATCATCCTCGATTATTTTTTTTTCCACTCAGAGAGAAAGAAAACTGTATGGAAGCTCACTAATCGTTGCACTTGTACCGCTGTTTAGTTTTTTAAAAGCGACAAAATGCATTGCTTTTCATTTTTATCGTTTAGATGTTTCTACCGTTTCTATCGTTAGTCAATTGCAACTCTTACATGAGTCTACTCGTCTACGTTCAGCCAGAACTCGATTCGGAGACTGGAGCGTATCGCCTAACTATATTGCAAATCCCAGATCATATAAAATCCAAAGACAGTACGCGATATTCAAAACCTAGTGCTTGAGGATATTTTTGGCTCCCACAGTCTTTGTTTTGTTTGAGACGATTTTGTCCCAGAGTTTTTATGTTCATTTGCATAATTTACATAAACGAGTCCAAACCTTTTGAAGGCTGTATTTTAAACGTATGGAAATATATATATATATAATGAGGCAATTCAAGTGAGGAATGATGATTATATTGCCTTATTTTCTCTCGAATTGTGTGGGGGGTGGGGGAGCATGATAAATAGAGAATAATACATGGGGTGGGGGGTTGGGAGCACGATAAATAGAGAATAATACATGGGTGCGCGTAGATATGGAATTTCTCTTCGAGTTGAGCACGAGAAGAGAAATTCCATATTTACAAGCAACCATGTTTTATTTTGTTAATCATATAAACACAATAGCCCTTTACTTGGAAGAAAAGCCGACTTCATTAATGAATAAAAATAAGTGAATCAACAATCCTCGAATAACAATCGTAGAGTGCGTTGGCGCTGACTCTTAAGATGGAAAAATGCATTGAATCATGATTACAAAAACAACAATGGTCGTAATTTTCAATTTACAAAATTCTCATTCATTGACTTTCTCCTTTCCGACAGAAGAAGTCTTTCAGATAAACGGCCAAAATCGGCCAGAGGCAAATCTTCCAGTTGTCGATTTTCATTCTCAGCCGAGAGAAATGCTGACACCAAAGCCACTGAATACGCAACTTTCGGTTTTTCTTTTAGTATATTGGTTTTCTTCCCCTTCTAGGAAAGTTTGAACCTCATTGTCTGTCAGCGATACGGATTTTTTAGTGTTTTAGCCACCATAAAGGAGTTAAAGGCATCAAAAGAAACAATCTAACATTTTAAAAATTTTTCCACATGCTATTATACGATAATAAAGATGGCAAGAGGAGATCAAGTCCTCTCTTCAACATGATAAATGTTGTACTCGGTAATGAAACAGGAAGATCTTTTCATCGTCTCGTCAAGAACTTGTAACGAAGAAACAAGCTTTTCGCAAGGTCTGAAAATCCTCAACCGTTTCATAGGCATTAAAAGAAGGAAACAAAACCAAAATTCTCAAATTTTCCACAGTCTTACAGAAGATTTTCCATAACTCCTCTCCACCCATTTTAACTCGCTTTACCTCCTCTTCCGAAAACTAAAGTTTGTGAACGAATTAAATTTTATTAACATACCTCACTGATAACGAAGTACTTCGTATCCTCTAAAAAGTAAGTTAGAGCCAAATTTGACCAAAGGCGCTTTTCAGAATGAATAAGAAAACAACAAGCTAAGGAATAGAGATAGAAAATAAACACACCACTATCAAGAGTCGAAATTAGCTTTCAAAATGTCTGACATATGATATCTAACCCTAGGATGACGGAAGACGTTTTGAGTGCAGCTGAACAGGAACGACAGGTAAGCTGTAACTGGCCGAGAAAACACAATGAATAAGAAAACAACAAGCTAAGGAATAGAGATAGAAAATAAACACACCACTATCAAGAGTCGAAATTAGCTTTCAAAATGTCTGACATGTGATATCTAACCCTAGGATGGCGAAAGACGTTTTGACGTTTTTCATTTCTTATGTTGACGCTGAACTAATAATTTTCTTTTATTAAAAATAAACTTATTTAGAAAATAAGCTTTGGATTATATTTCCGATGAAGTATTCGCAAGATAACTGCGTAGAGGTTTTATGAACAGAAATCTTTAAAGCGATTGTAAACACTGTGCATGATAAGATTTTATTGGAAACCAAAAAATAAAGTGGAAATGCATGTTGCTCGGCTAATAAGTTAAAGTTATTTAAAAAACAAACTTCATCAATTGTTTTCCTACCATCAATCTACGCTCTCCTAAGGTTACGAAGAGGCAGGTTTGCTGGGGCGATATGAGAAAGGTCTGGGACCCTGCAAACTAGTTGTAATAAACCTTCTCTGAATCCTGGTGTCCGAAGAGAGTAAATTATAGAATTTACAAGTGAGTTAGCTGAGAAAAGAACTACCACACCTATGTCCTTCACCTTATCATAGTCAAACTGCAGAATGCTCTGGCAGATGAGCTATTTCAAACTTAAGTAATGCTCAATGATGACCTTCCCAGAACCTCACAATACATTAATCGAGACATTATGATTACAAATCTCTTTTGATAAAAACTGATCGATCTTCTCGGAGTTGGGTGAGGGGAATATATTGACTTAGAGGTCAATAACACTCAGAGTAATTTCGCGAAGTCACTATACCTTTTTCAATTGAAATAGAGTTCAAAATTTAAGGCGGTTGAAGCCGGGATAAAGTTTATTACTTAACTATTTAATTCGCAGAAGTGATCAACATGAAATAATATCCTTACATTATCTAGCAAAAAGGTAATGAAAATATTCAAGTTTATCAGGTAGAAGTTGTTCATTTGATCTTAAACAAAATTCTCATAACTAAATTTACAAGGAAATGGGCAGCAGGTAGAGGGGAGAATTAACAATCAGATCTTGGGAGTTAAAGGGTTAAAGAGCAGAGTGCAAGTGTTAGGATACATGAGTTCCTTTTTTTCTCTTATCTGTCTATTTTTTGTTTTGTTTTGTTTTTTTGCTTTTTCTTTTTCGTTTCTATTAAGTCTCCATAAATGGGTGGATCGCTGATAAAGTGAATATTTCAACCCGAATCAAAAAACACAGCTTTGGAAAAATTACCGTTTACCAGTATACCCTCTGGAATTTTCAGGACCTGAATTTTTCAAAACCATTGCAAAATGTTCTTAGTTTGGGTGCAGTTTAGAGAGAATATCCGGTAACCCGAAAGGGCCACAAGTTTTTTTGGTAGACGCAATTTTTTAACTGATAAATAAGAACTTTTTTTCTCCCCGAAAGGCGGGATAACAGGGGGCTGTGTGTCAACTCCAGAAGTCATTAATTATGGTGGCTCTTGCGGCAAGGTGTTAGTTGATTCGGATTGGGCTAGTCAGCTTAGATCAGAATTGCAATTTTTATCACAACCAGTTACCAGGATTGTCAGTGACGATAACAACAGAATTCAGTTTCCCCGGCCTGAATGAAATAACAGGGTATTGATTTATGTAACCAGAACCTTTGTGTCACGGCTATTGCAAAAAGAAGCTCGGCTCTTTTCCTCATTTCAGTTCTCGGTCCCTAATTACACTTTGAAAGAACGCAAAAACTGATGGCACAAAATCCTTTTTTTGGCAAAACAAATACTCGCTGCTTGAACACATCAAATTCAAACATCCCTCGTACTTTCCAACCATTTATCCGAAATGTTATTAATTTCCAAAGTGGTACATCGACTTGGGCTATTACACGATTCAAAGTACTTCTAAGGTATTGGGCCGGCTCTGAAAACTAGAATTAATTCCCTAAGAGTGTAATAGGATTAGTACACACACCTCCCTCGGTCAATCAATCACACAAAGAGAACCTCAGCAAACGTACACGCAAATGCAAATGCAAGGGATTACACGTGTGAAACACCCCAACGCAAATGCAAATCCAAATGCAAACGCAACCGTCAACGCAAGTGACAAGAACATTTTAATTTTCTTAAACTTGCATTTGTGTTCGCTTCCCACACGTGTGAATCGGCAAAAACTCAATCATTGTCGGTCGTCTTGGAAAAATACCTCTACTGCGCTTGCGTATCTATCTTTCCCTGGGTTTGCGTTGGACGTGTGAACTCGTTCGCATTACCATTTGCGTTTACGTTTTCATTTGCATCGCACATGTGAACCAGTCTTCAGATCCTTCGATGGAATGACATACCTATAATAACAGAGCTGAATAAGTTTTCAATCTGGCAATGTTTCTTTTATGTTGAGCCGTCCTGTTTCCATTTCACGACGTTCTACCATTCTCATAAAAAAAATGATAAACAAAATAAAGGTCGGCGTTTTGGACTCTTTTGCTTTCGCCGGCCAATAAATGGAAGATATTATACGGTGGCGACAAGGTATGAATTCTATGTTCGAGTGGCAAGAACAATATCTAAAGAGTGAGCGCAGTAAACGAGTGAGCTATTAATCATGCCACAAGAACATCAAATTCATACCTTTGAGCTACCAAGTAATTTTCTTTTTAATTATATGGACAATAAATATAAGAGGTTGAGATTGTAAACCTGACTTTGATTAATTCTTAATTCTGAGTATTAATAGAAACAAAATTCCCGGTGCCCAAATTTTAAAAGTTTTACAAATAACACCGCCAGTTACGCCAAAATATATATGAACTGGTTTTATAGGCTTAATTAAAATTCGATTACTGACACAAACTAAAATCATCAGATACTTTTATTTTCAGCTTCTCCTCACTACAAACCTTTGAAGGCTGTTCAGCACGGACAGATGAAAAATTTTCCTGTGTTTAGTCGCAACTTTCGAGAAAATCCTTGAAAATCTTAATTTTTTCGTTCTCCTCTTGTTCGGGAAATGCATTTACATCCTCCTCGCTTACACAACGAATCTTGCTAACAATTAATATTCAAAACAACAAACAAAACAAGTTCATTCAGCAAAGTTTAAACAGGCTCGAATTATTTCGTCGTTTGCTTTGCGTAAAGTGCTTTTCAATTAAGCAGCAAAAGCCATTTTTAGTGTTCACACAGCCTCGTTAACATATGAGAGTCAGGGAGGGGGTTGGGAAGGGAGTGGGAGAGTCCCTCTAAATTATTCATCTCAGGTTTGTTAAAAGTCCCATTTATTTTGGTTCAAGTCAAGCTATCATACAAATGATTACAACGTCGAGTAAGTTGAGTATACTGTTTTTATTCAAAGGCAAAATTATACTGTATCAATTATCCGTTCGTAAATCACCTGCGTAGTTTTTCTTACTTACTCAAGATTTTAATGAAAACCAGAAAATAAGATGGAAATACATGTTGCTCGGCCAAGAAGTTAAAGTTATTTAGAAACAAACTTCATCAATACTTTTCCTACCATTTATCTACGCTCTCCTAAGGTTACAAAGTGGCAGATTTGCTGTGGCGTTACGAGAAAGGTCTGGGACCCTGTAAAATAGCTGTAATAAACCTTCTCTGAATCCTGGCATCCAAAGAGCATAAATTATAGGATTTACAAGTGAGTTAACTAAGAATAGAACTACCACAGCCATATTAATATGAACATTCATGAAATAAGTGAAGGAAAAGCCAAGATATGCTAAATATATCATCGCTGGTAGAAAACAAAGTAACGACACAAGTGAGACGATAAGCGCAGTACCTGTCAGTTTTCTTTCTCTTCTGGATCTAGAATGGAATGGAGGATGACGACTACATCGTACTTTGATAATAATGAGGATGTAAGATACACAGATAACAAATAGAGAAACTGCATAAAATGGGAGATACAAGTAAGCATTAATTACCTCGAAATAACCAATTTCCCATAAGAAAATTTAGGCGACTTCTCTAACAATAGCTATTAACCAAATGACAATAATTATGGCTCTATAAACCAATTTGCTCACAAAGCGATGTCTGAATGGACAAAATGTTGCGTGTAGCCGTTCTAAAGAAATAGCGATTAGATTTGTGAGGGAAGTGAACGAGAATAAATGTACAAATGCAAAAGATATATGACGAGACCAAGTAGTCTCTCGTCTGTACTTCCATTGAGGACAGTCCTTCGACATTCTGTTTTCAATCTGTAGCGGCCCAGAGACTACGCCCACCAAGAGATCGACAATCGCCTGATAGATGATCAAATATGTACTCTGCCGCTGTAGCTGACGCTTCTTCTTCACAAAGACAACAGTGGTGATGATATTAAGGATGACTATGGCCAGAAATTCGATGATGAGGACCACAAGCCATGGAATACACTGCGAAGCTGAGTAGAAAGGCTGCATTTTCTCTGAGCTCTGTAAGCTGCTATGAAAATAACAGAAAACAGTGCAATTTGAGATAAAACGAAATATGATTTCAATATTCTCAATAAAGATATATGTCAAATATTGCTTTTCACTTTTTTTTATGTGCTTTGACTAAGTTTCGTCTGTTAACTAAAACTAATCCTCGTGTTTTTTTATGCGGATATGAATACACATCATAGCCTATTCCTTTTTTTTTCTTTCAATAAAGACGAATTTAATAATAATTATAGAACTTTTTCGATGTTCACTGAATAAGCGGAAAGCTTTGCCACTAGTGATCTCAATTGCTTGAAGGAAATTTATTGCCTCCAAAAGCAGATGGCAACAAAAAGTCTAGAGATCTTCCGGAAATATAGCAGAAAGATTTAGTAGAAAGACCTACTCCTCTTCTCGATGCCGCCATTAGAAATACTGTGGTTGTTGTTGTTACTGCCTTAAAAAATTTCAAAGACAAATTAACTGTAGGTACGGTGAAATATAACTAACATTTTTAAAAGGAAAAACATTTCTCATGTTTTATTTCCTACACCCAGAAGTTTAGTCATAGTCTTTTCTCGCTTCGGATAAATTTCTTCCTAGGTCAATATCATAAGCAACAAACTGGAGAAAGAGATCTTTTTCGTCGCCTTACGATTACTAACATGATCAATAACATATTTCCGTCCATATTGATTCAGTTTTCCTCATCTCGTCGAAGGTAGAATTTGCAAACGAATCTAAGAATATTTTGAACTCACATCACTGATAACGAAAGTGTTTCTAACCTTTAACGAATTAAGTTTAAGTCAAATGCAGAAAGGGCGGTTTTCACAAAGAAAAGAAAGCAGCATGCTGAGGAAGAGTGCAATGCAGACTAAACTTATCACTATTAGAACTCCAATTTAGTTTTTCTGAATGATTGACAGATAATAGCTGAAAGGAAAGCGGCATTTTTAGTACAGCTAAACAAGCATTACAGATAAAAGCATCCGCCTAAACTCCGCGATTGTTAGTGTGATTAAAGTCCTGTATCGTGATAAATCCACCTACAAACAACTGAATAAAGAGAATCAACATAAGCACATCAAACGAGTAAAAATAAATAGTTTCTAAAATCCTTAAATGGAGGTTTGAGAGCCTTTGGTTTTTTCGGGAGAATTTATATCGTTGAAGCAGAAGTAAGGAAAGTAATTAGAGCGTGTTAATTTGAGAGCGGCTGAACCGAAATTTTGGATAGAAGCATACACCTGTATTGCCTTAATTTGAACTAATTTCAAAATGCAAATTTCCCTCGGAGATGAGCCATTTCCTAGATCACGAAGTTGACTTTTTTAAAAGCTGTCGGTTAGTAACTGTAACATTAGAGGGAAAAAATGATCCAGTCAACAAAACTTTACAAAATAAAATTACACTGTCACATTTAGGAAGACATCCCTGCAAAAATCAAACAAAAATGAAATTTTTATGGCAAGGGTCAAAAATTCAAATTGACTCAATTTTTGCACACAAGTAGACCTTAGTAAGACAAGAAAGGTTGTGCATTTTTTTTTCCTTAAGCATGTTTTTATTTTCGAGAAAAACGAACTTTTCGTTTTCACCCTCCAGAATCGATGAATTGGGTCATAACAGGTCGAAAACTGAACACTTTCGTTCGCTTCGCATTTCAAAGATATTACATCAAGGGAAATCTATCCAAAATTTACTCTTTCATAGACTCTTCGTCATCTGTTAAAAGTAAGTTGTGTAGGAATTAGTTGCGTAGAAGCTTTTAGCAATGCGGAAAAGCAATGTGCTTTCTTTCTTTACAAAAAAATGTCGGTGAAGAACACCTCTTTTTCTTGCCATGTGCCATTATGTAGAATTCCACCAAATTACGTATGTAAATTGCCGAAGGAATGATCTTCAAAATGACGTAAAGTTTTCTTTGGGCAATTGCTTTCTCGCGACGCAGGAAACTCTTCAAAATAGCACACGGAAGACATAAAATCACGCAATATGTTGATTGCGTGACCAAAGAGTTAAGGAGCATTCCTGCCTTAGAAATTACTCAAAATCGTACAGGAGAACCTTTTCAGAAACAAATAACAAATTGATACTCATTTTTGTTAAATTACTTTGTCTTTTATCATTTGAAGTTTGTTTCTGCAGAGATACTCTGCCATCGTTCTGTCTAGTACGATTATGCACCAATGCTAGCAACGGTAGCCTCTCAAAGTCCAACCCTACGTCCTCGTCGTGAGAGGTGGAAACAGGTAATGCTGGCTAACAGGGCTCTGGTGAAGCTGCATAGGCCAATCCCCCGTGCAGTGGATGTAACGGATTACAGAATCATTGATCAATTTCAACTTAACCATCGACTTGGGGAATAGGGGGTCGTCACACAGACAGCATATGACGCAGCGTAGGGAAAGCCGTCAGGATCCTACACAGCCGATTGCTCTTCTTTCTCCTAAGTCAGCATCCCTATTAGGCACGTGGAACGTGAGAGCTATGTTCCAACCAGGCCGTGCTACCATCATAGCGCATGAGATGAAGAGGTACAAGTTATCAATCCTCGGAATGAGCGAGACACGCTGGACCTCATCAGGAGAGATGAAATTGGCAGATGGCACAACTATCATATATTCAGGCCATCAGGACGACGGAGCACCACACACTGAGGGTGTCGCATTCATGTTAACATCAGAATCTCGTAGAGCCATGATCTCATGGGAACCTATAAATTCTAGAATTATCACTGCCAGGTTCAGGACCAAACATAAGAAGATAACCGCACATATTATCCAGTGCTATGCTCCCACAAATGATTCAACTGAGGAGGACAAGGATGATTTCTATGGTGTGCTTACTGAAATAGTTGACAAAGCGAAGGAAAGAGATCTTGTAATGATAATGGGTGACTTTAACGCAAAGATAGGAGAGAATAACAGAGGATACGAGCAGATTATGGGTAAACATGGTCTGGGGACAATAAATGAAAATGGTGAACGTTTCGCAGACTTCTGCGCAGACTGCAACCTTGTCATCGGAGGAAGCTTCTTCCCGCACAAAACAGCACACAAGGCAACATGGGTATCGCCTGACCACGTAACAGAAAATCAAATAGACCATATATGCATCTCACAGAAGTTCAGGCGATCTTTATTGGATACACGCGTCAAGAGAGGTGCAGACGCTGCATCAGACCATCATCTCCTAGTTGCCAGAGTCAGATTAAAGCTGAAGCGTAACTATCAACCACGAAATCCAAGGATAAAGTACAATGTGCACTACCTCATGGATAGTGATACAGTACAGAGCTTCCGGTTGTCGTTGTCTAACAGATTTCAGCCCCTACAAGATCTGAATATAGAGGATGAATGGAGTGACATCAAAGTGAGTATTAACAGAACATGTGTAGAAGTATTAGGGACTAAGACAGCTGAGCACAAGGAATGGATTACACCAGGAACCATGGGGTCTATCAGCAAAAGGAAACATCTGAAGGAAGAGTACAACAGAAGCAGGACAAGGAGAGAAAAGGCAGAGGCACACAAGAGGTATGAGGCAGCAAACAGTGAAGTAAAGCGTAAGATCAAACAAGATAAAAGGGAATATTATGATACCCTAGCGACGAAGGCAGAAGAGGCTGCAGCACATGGCAATATGAAGGACCTTTATGATACCACCAGGAAGTTGGCGGGTAAATTTCAACAGACTAGCAGCCAAGTAAAGGACAAAGAAGGTAATATCTTGACTAGGGAAGATGAGCAGCTTAAGCGGTGGGCACAATACTTCAATGATCTCCTCAATCGTCCTCCCCCGCCAGAACTTCCAATAATACCGGAGGCTTCAGCTGAGCTGAATGTGAACTGCGGGAAGCCATCCAAAATAGAGATTGTGCGCTCTATCAAGATGCTTAAGTCAGGGAAAGCAGCTGGCCCAGATAACATACCTCCAGAGTCCCTGAAAGCTGACCCCGACCTATCAGCAGATATCCTCTATGGCTTGCTTGGAAAGATATGGGAAGAGGAGGAGATGCCCCAGGACTGGAACGAGAGCTACATTGTAAAACTGCCAAAGAAAGGTGACCGCCGGGAGTGCAAGAATTACAGAGGTATATCCTTGATGTCAGCGGCAGGGAAGGTGCTGAACAGAATTATCTTGCTTCGTCTTCAGGGGGCTGTGGATGCTACACTGAGAGATCAGCAGGCTGGCTTCAGGAAGGACCACTCCTGTATCGACCAAATAGCCACACTTAGGATAATCATTGAGCAGTCAATTGAATGGAACACTTCTCTTTACGTTAATTTCATCGACTTTGAAAAGGCTTTTGATAGCCTCGATAGAAGTGTTCTTTGGTGCCTTATGAGACACTATGGCATACCGGGGAAATTCATTCGAATCATCAAAAATTCCTATGATAAGATGAC
Organism: Pocillopora verrucosa; assembly: GCF_036669915.1. Lineage (NCBI taxonomy): Eukaryota > Metazoa > Cnidaria > Anthozoa > Scleractinia > Pocilloporidae > Pocillopora > Pocillopora verrucosa. The sequence goes on from NC_089321.1 coordinate 5,984,351, forward strand.
TTGCAGAGTCCTTCATGCTAGTGGATTGTCAGATAGCTTCACGGTCAACACTGGGGTCAAGCAGGGTTGTTTGATGGCACCGTTTTTGTTTCTACTTGCTATGGACTGGATCATGAAGGAAACAACTAGAGAACAGCGAAATGGGATCCAGTGGAACTTATTGGAGCAACTTGAAGATCTAGAGTTTGCTGATGATATCGCCCTGGTGTCAAGTAACAACCAACAAATGCAGGACAAAACAGCACGGCTAACAGCTAATTCCATCAAGTTAGGCCTGCATCCGAATGTGAGTAAGACCAAGGTTATGAAGGTCAACTGCACCAACAACAGACCAGTTAAAGTGAGGGATACCATCTTGGAGGAAGTAACATCTTTTGTCTACCTAGGCAGTGTAGTCGGCATTGACGGAGGTTCCGATGAAGATATCAAGGCCAGGATAAACAAAGCCAGAGTAGCTTTCAATATGCTGAGGAAAGTGTGGTCCTCCCATGTCATCTCACGGAGAACCAAATTTAGAATTTTTAACACCAACGTCAAAGCAGTCCTCCTCTATGGCTCAGAAACGTGGAGAACAACTAAGCAAACGTCCCAGAAATTGCAGACCTTCGTCAATAAGTGCCTTAGGCGAATTTTAAAAATCAGTTGGACTGATAGGGTAACGAACGAGATGCTGTGGGAATTAGCAGGCGAGGAACCAATCGTAACTCAGATCTCAAAGAGAAAGTGGAGATGGATGGGTCACATCCTAAGGAAACCGGCTAACAACATCACCCGGCAGGCACTACGTTGGAACCCCCAGGGCAAGAGAAAGAGGGGTCGTCCCAGGAACTCCTGGAGAAGAGGTGTAGAGTCCCAAATGAGAAACTGGGGCCACACTTGGGCCACTTTAGGAAGATTTGCCCAGGACAGAACCCGATAGAGGACGGAAGTGGTTAATGGCCTATGCTCCAACCGGAGCTAAGGGCGAAACAACAAGCTAGCAACGGTATACGATTAAAAACTTTGCTGATCTCTCGCATGGGAATCTTAAGTTTCTGTCCCATGTTTGACTTGCTAACCCGTGCCTTTTAACTAGCCTACGGTAAACGAAAATCCACAAAATGTTACCTTACAGAGGCCCTTGCAGGAGTTAAGTGAGGGCTTGCATGACCTAATTTGCATAATTGCGGTAGCAGTCGTCGTGCCCGTGTGACAGAATAATTTGGACCTACGAGTGGGGTCGGTCGATGTCATTTAAATAGGCACAAATACGAAGAAAAGAAATAATGAGTCTAGATATCCATTTAGCTCTGACTTTTCCTCAATTTGTACTCGTGTTATTTTTTTTTCTGCGTGAGTAAAACTATGATGTTTGTTGACTTTTCTATTTAAAAGCGAGACAATTAATTAAACTAACAAAACTTAATAAACATTGCTTCATTCGATTTTTTTCACGTGAAACTAACAAAAAGAATTATTTCCCGCCCCCTTGAATCGGAAGTCTCGCTTGTGAATGAAATGGAAGCTTCTTGCTCATTAGAACCTCTCCTTTTTTTTAATTTGGTTCTATCTCTCTTAGGGTGTTGGTTCATTTTAGACTGTGCGTTTTTATCTTATGACAAACTAATTTTGAGTATGAATCGCGACATAATTAGATTTACTTGTCTTGACCGTTCATATTTTTTCCTTTGCAGATTTAATATAACGTAAACCATGTAAAATCGTGACGAAAAAGCCATGTTTGTTTCATAAGAAAAATTAGTTCTCTTCTTGAGATGACCAACCAACATGAACTGAATGTATGTTTCATTAAAAAACGAGTAACGAATTTAGGATTAAAACACTCGTCATGAACATAAACGATAGGTAAGCTATATTACACCTGTACGTCGTTAATTCAAAGAAAGTTGCGTATCGAGGTGAACCCAAATCGCCGGCAAAACAGCTTTGTCTGAAGAATCAATTCCTATGTATAAAATAAATGGAGAGAAATAGTTTCCAGAAACCTTGAATGGAGTGTTAAAAGCTTTTGGTGTTTACAGGAGAAGTTATATCACAGAACAAGACAATTTAAGTGGCTGAGAAAACATATCAAAACTGAAATACGAGGCATTTTTTAGTGTTAGTAATTACGAATGGTCCAAAAAAATTCTCTCTTTTCCTTTAAAAACTTCTCTGGTCGACTTGCATTTTTATATCTGCACTGAACTAGTCATTTTCTTTTATTAAAAATAAACTTCTCCTGTAAACTTGGTTCCTTATTATATTCAGTTCAAGAAATTACCTATCTTAACTCAGGTTATTAATTACAGCTGTGGATGTTATTTCCAATTAAGTATTCGCAAGATAAGGGGGTAGAAGTTTCACGAATAGAAACCTTTAAAGCGGTTATAAAGACCGTGCATCTTATAATATGGAGTTACATGAAAATTGCGTTGTTGAAAGTTGGTAATAATTTCTTAAATGAAGACTTTATTTTCTTACAAGGTAGGTCATAAGTAAAGCAAACATACTGGACAAGACTTCAAAAGTGTAATCATAAATTAGACAGTCTTATTGTCTTAGAACTAATACAGTTGTAATCTCACATCCTAAATTAAAATACTTTCATGAGTAAGACATTTGTTGACAGCCTTGCGTTTCACTGTCCCACAGGCGGGATCGTAATTAGAGCATGTTATGTTGAGTACAGCTGAACCGAAATTTTGGATGGAAGCGTACACTACTTTGGAGGAAGCTCTCTACTTTATTGTACTTAAACTGCAAAATACTATCGGAGATGAGATCTCCTAGATCCTAAGGATGAATTTTTAAAAGCTGTCGGTTAGTACCTGAGAATATATAATATTAAAGAGGAAAAGTGACGCAGCCGACAACACTTTTGAAAATAGAATAACACGGTGAAATTTATTTATTTAGATCTATCGGTACATTTTTACTTAATTTAAGGGTAACTCCAATGGGAAAATAAAGTATTCTCTCCTCATAATGATTCAGATTTTTTTATACTGGCTATTTGAAGACTCCTCGATGATTTTTCGTTCCACTCAAAGAAAAACCTAACTGACCGGAAGCTCACTAATAGTTCCACTTATATCATTGTTTAGTTTTCTAGGTGCAACGCTTTTCATTTTAATCATTTAGATGTTTGTACCGTTTCTATCCTTACTCTACTCTCATATCACCAAAATATGAAACGGAAATACATGTTGCTCGGCTAAGAAGTTAAAGTTATTTAAAAGAAAAACTTTATATATAGTTTTCCTACCATTAATCTACGGTCTCCTAAGGTTACGAAGTGGCATGTTTGCTAGGGCGATACGAGAAAGGTCTGGTACCCTGTAAACTAGCTGTAATAAACCTTCTCTGAATCCTGGCATCCGAAGAGCGTAAATTATAGGATTTACAAGTGAGTTAGCTAAGAATAGAACTACCACAGCCATCTTAATATGAAAAGACGCCATAAAACAAGAAGAGGAAAGGTGAATACATGCTACATACATTGTCCCTGGTAGAAGACAAAGCAACGATACAAGTGAGACGATAAGCGCAGTACCCGTCAATTTGCTTTCACTTTTGGACCTAGAATGGAATTGAGGATGACGACTACATCGTACTTTGATAATAATGAGGATGTAAGATACACAGATAACAAATAGAGAAACTGTATAAAATAGGAAATACAAGTAAGTATCAATCACTACTACATCAAACATTTTCAAAAAGAAAATTTGGGCGACTTCTCTAACAATAGCTATTAACCAAATGACAATAATCATTGCTTTATAAACCCATTTCCTTACAAAGCGATGCCTGAATGGACAAAATGTTGCGTGTAGCCGTTCTAAGGAAATGGCAACGAGATTTGTAAGGGAAGTGAAATAGAATAAATGTAAAAATAAAAAAGATAAACGATGAGACCAAAGAGTATTTCGTCTGTAATTCCATAGAGGACAGAGCCACTCCATTTTTATTTCAATCTGCAGCGGCCCAGAGACTGCGCCCACCAAGACATCGACTATCACCAGATGGATGATCAAATATGTACTCCGCCGCTGAAGGTGACGCTTCTTCTTCACAAAAACAGCAATGGTGATGATATTAAGGATGACAATGGCCAGACATTCGATGATGAGGACCACAAGCCATGGAATACACTGAGAAGCTGAGGAGAAAGGCTGCATTTTCTCTGAGCTCTGTTAGCTGCCATAAAAATAACAGAAAACAGTTCAATTAGAGATAAAATGAAATACAAATTCAATATTCTCAATAGAGAAATATGTCAAATATTGCTTTTTACGCTTCTTTAACGTGTTTTGAAAAACTGAGTTTCGTCCATTGACTTAAATTGATCCTCATGTTTCCTTATGCGAGATTCATATCCGGAAATTTAATCATTTAGCCTGTTCCTGTTTTTTATTTCGATAAAGGCGCATTTAATGATATAAAAATTATTCGATACTCACTGAATAAGCGGAAAGCTTCGGCACCAGTGATCACAATTGCTTGAACGAAATTTAAAGCCTCCAAAAACAGACGGCGACAAAAATTTAAAGATCTTCTGGAAATACAGTAGAAAGACTGAGTAGAAAGACCTGCTCCTCTTCTCGGTGCCGCTTTTAGAAATACGGTTGTTGTTGTTATCGCCTTGAAAATTTCAAAGACAAATTAATTGTAGGTACGGTGAAATATAACTAACATTTTTAAAAGGAAAAACATCTCTTATGTTTTATTTCCTACACCCAGATGTTAATTCATGGTCTTTTCTCGCTTCGGATAAATTTCTTCCTTGGTCAATATCATAAGCAACAAACTGGAGAAAGAGATCTTTTTCGTCGCCTTACGATTACTAACATTCAGTCAATGACATATTTCCGTCCATATTGATTCAGTTTTCCTCATCTCGTCGAAGGTAGAATTTGCAAACGAATCTTAAGAATATTTTGAACTCACCTCACTGATAACGAAAGTGTTTCTAACCTTTAACGAATTAAGTTTAAGTCAAATGCAGAAAGGGCGGTTTTCACAAAGAAAAGAAAGCAGCATGCTGAGGAAGAATGCAATGCAGACTAAACTTATCACTATTAGAACTCCAATTTAGCTTTTCTGAATGATTGACAGATAATAGCTGAAAGGAAAGCGGCATTTTTAGTGCAGCTAAAGAAGCATTACAGATGAAAGCATCCGCCTAAACTACGCGATTGTTAGTGTGATTAAAGTCCTGTATCGTGATAAATCCACCTACAAACAACTGAATAAAGAGAATCAACATAAGCACATCAAACGAGTGGAAATAAATAGTTTCTAAAATCCTTAAATGGAGGTTTGAAAGCCTTTGGTTTTTTCGGGAGAAATTATATCGTTGAAACAGAAGTAAGGGAAGTAATTAGAGCGTGTTAATTCGAGAGCGGCTGAACCGAAATTTTGGATAGAAGCATACACCTGTATTGCCTTAATTTGAACTAATTTCAAAATGCAAATTTCTCTCGGAGATGAGCTATTTCCTAGATCACGAAGTTGAATTTTTTAAAAGCTGTCGGTCAGTAACTGTAACATTAGAGGGAAAAAATGATCCAGTCGACAAAACTTTACAAAATAAAATTACACGGTTACATTTAAGAAGACATCCGTGCAAAACTCAAACAAAAATGAAATTTTTATGGCAAGGGTCAAAAATTCAAATTGTCTCAATTTTTGCACACAAGTAGACCTTAGTAAGACAAGAAAGTTTGTGCATCTTTTTTTTCCTCAAACATGTTTTATTTTCGAGAAAAAAGAACTTTTCGCTTTCACCCTCCAGAATCGATGGATCGGGTCATAACAGGTCGAAAACTGAACACTTTCGCTCGCTTCGCATTTCAAAGATATTACATCAGGGGAAATCTATCCAACGTTTGCTCTTTCCTAGACTCTTCGTCATCTGTAAAAAGTAAGTTGTGTAGGAATTAGTTGCGTAGAAGCTTTTAGCAATACGGAAAAGCAATGTGCTCTCTTCCGTTACAAAAAAATGTCGGTGAACAAAACCTCTTTTTCTCACCATGTGCCATTATGCAGAATTCCACCAAATTGCGTATGTAAATTTCCGAAGGAATGATCTTCAAAATGACGTAAAGTTTTTTTGGGCAAATGTTTTCTCGCGACGCAGGAAACTCTTCAAAATAGGACACGGAAGACATAAAATCACGCAATACGTTGATTGCGTGACCAAAGAGTTAAGGAGCATTCCTGCCTTTGAAATTACTCAAAATCTTACAGGAGAACCTTTTCAGAAACAAATAACAAATTGATACCCATTTTTGTTAAATTACTTTGTCTTTTATCAATTGAATTTTTTTTCTTCAGAGATATTCTGCCATCGTTCTGTCTAGTACGATTATGCACCAATGCCAGCAACGGTATACGATTAAAAACTTTGCTGGTCTCTCGCATACGAGTCTTAAGTTTCTGTCCCATGTTTGACTTGCTAACCCGTGCCTTTTAACTAGCCTACGGTAAACGGAAATCCACAAAATGTTACCTTACAGAGGCCCTTGCAGGAGTTAAGTGACCTAATTTGCATAATTGCGGTGGGAGTCGTCGTGCCAGTGTGACAGAATAATTTGGACCTACGAATGGGGTCGGTCGACGTCATTTAAATAGGCACAAATACGAGGAAAAGAAATAATGAGTCTAGATATCCATTTAGCTCTGACTTTTCCTCAATTTGTACTCGTGTTATTTTTTTTTCTGCGTGAGTAAAACTATGATGTTTGTTGACTTTTCTATTTAAAAGCGAGACAATTAATTAAACTGACAAAACTTAATAAACATTGCTCCATTCGATTTTTTTCACGTGAAACTAAAAATTATTTCCCGCCCCCTTGAATCGGAAGTCTCGCTTGTGAATGAAATGGAAGCTTCTTGCTCATTAGAACCTCTCCTTTTTTTAATTTGGTTCTATCTCTCTGTGCGTTTTTATCTTATGACAAACTAATTTTGAGTATGAATCGCGACATAATTAGATTTACTTGCCTTGATCGTTGATATTTTTTCCTTTGCAGATTTAATATAGCGTAAAACATGTAAAATCGTGATGAGAAAGCCATGTTTGTTTCATTAGAAAAATTAGTTCTCTTCTTGAGATGACCAACTAACATGAACTGAATCATTTATCGTAAGTGCACGTTCCGTTGACTGGTAATTTTCCGTCGATGTTGTGTTTGCCTTGGTGGTGTCTGCTCTCAAATCCCGTGGATGTTTCATTACAAAAAAGCTTTTGGTGTTGACAGGAGAGGTTATATCACAGAACAAGGCAATTTAAGTGGCTGAGAAAACATATCAAAACTGAAATACGAGGCATTTTTTAGTGTTCGTACTTATGAATGGTCCAAAAAATTCTCCCTGTTCTTTTAAAAAACTTCTCTGATCGATTTTACTTTCTTATATCTGCACTGAACTAGTCATTTTCTTTTATTGAAAATAAACTTCTCCTGTAGACTTAGTTCCTTATTATATTCAGTTCAAGAAATCGCATAACTTAACTCAGGTTATTAATTACAGCTGTGGATGTTATTTCCAATTAAGTATTCGCAAGATAAATGGGTAGAAGTTTTACGAATGGAAATCTTTAAAGCGGTGATAAAGACCGTGCATCCTATAATATGGAGTTACATAAAAATTGCGTTGCTGAAAGTTGGTAATAATTTCTAATTAATGACTTAAATTTCTTACAAGGTAGGTCATAAGTAACGCAAACATACTGGACAAGACTTCAAAAGTATAATCATAAAGTAGACAGTCTTACTGTTTTAAAACTAATACAGTTGTAATCTCACATCTTAAATTAAAAATACTTTCATAAGTAAGACATTTATTAACAGACTTGCGTTTCACTGTCCCACAGGCGGGATCGTAATTAGAGCATGTTAAGTTGAGTGCAGCTGAACCGAAATTTTGGATGGAAGCATACACTTGCTGTATTGAGTTAATTTGGACGAAGTCCTCTACTTTATCGTAATTAAACTGCAAAATACTATCGGACATGAGCCATTTCCTAGATCCTAAAGTTGAATTTTTAAAAGGTGTCAGTTAATACCTGAGAATATGTAATATTAAAGAGGAAAAGTGACGCAGCCGACAAAACTTTTGAAAATAGAATAACACGGTCTATCGTTTAGATCTATCGGTGCATCTTTACTTAATTTAAGATTAACTCCAATGGGAAAATAAAGTATTCTCTCTTCATAATGATTTCAATTTTTTTATTTGAAGACTCCTCGATGATTTTTTCGTTCCACTCAAAGAAAAACCTAACTGACTGGAAGCTCACTAATCGTTGTACTTATATCTTTGTTTAGTTTTCTAGGTGTATCGCTTTTCATTTTAATCATTTAGATGTTTGTACCGTTTCTATCCTTAGTCTACTCTCATATCACCAAAATATGAAATGGAAATGCATGTTGCTCGGCTAAGAAGTTAAAGTTATTTAAAAGAAAAATTTCATATATAGTTTTCCTACCATCCATCTACGCTCTCAAAAGGTTGCGAAGTGGCAGGTTTGCTAGGGCGATACGAGGAAGGTCTGGGACCCTGTAAAATAGCTGTAATAAACCTTCTCTGAATCCTGGCATCCGAAGAGCGTAAATTATAGGATTTACAAGTGAGTTAGCTAAGAATAGAACTACCACAGCCATCCTAATATGAAAATACATCATAAAACAAGAAGAGGAAAGGTGAATACATGCTACATACATTGTCCCTGGTAGAAGACAAAGTAAAGATACAAGTGAGACGATAAGCGCAGTACCCGTCAGTTTTCTTTCTCTTTTGGACCTAGAATGGAATTGGGGATGACGACTACATCGCACTTTGATAACAATGAGGATGTAAGATACACAGATAACGAATAGAGAAACTGCATAAAATGGGAGATACAAGTAAGCATTAATTACCTCGAAATAACCAATTTCCCATAAGAAAATTTGGGCGGCTTCTCTAACAATAGCTATTAACCAAATGACAATAATCATGGCTCTATAAACCCATTTCCTCACAAAGCGATGCCTGAATGGACAAAATGTTGCGTGTAGCCGTTCTAAGGAAATGGCAATGAGATTTGTAAGGGAAGTGAAATAGAATAAATGTAAAAATAAAAAAGATAAACGATGAGACCAAAGAGTATTTCGTCTGTAATTCCATAGAGGACAGAGCCACTCCATTTGTATTTCAATCTGCAGCGGCCCAGAGACTGCGCCCACCAAGACATCGACTATCGCCTGATGGATGATCAAATATGTACTCCGCCGCTGAAGGTGACGCTTCTTCTTCACAAAAACAGCAATGGTGATGATATTAAGGATGACAATGGCCAGACATTCGATGATGAGGACCACAAGCCATGGAATGCACTCTGAAGCTGAGGAGAAAGGCTCCATTTTCGCCGAGCTCTGTTAGCTGCCATAAAAATAACAGAAAACAGTTCAATTAGAGATAAAATGAAATACAAATTCAATATTCTCAATAAAGAAATATGTCAAATATTGCTTTTTACGCTTCTTTAACGTGTTTTGAAAAACTTAGCTTCGTCCATTAACTTAAACTGATCCTCATGCTTCTTTATGCGAGATTCATATTCGGAAATTTAATCATTTAGCCTGTTCCTGCTTTTTATTTCGATAAAGGCGCATTTAATAATATAAAAATTTTTCGATATTCACTGAATAAGCAGAAAGCTTTGCCACTAGTGATCTCAATTGCTTGAACGAAATTTAAAGCCTCCAAAAACAGACGGCGACATAAATTTAAAGATCTTCTGGAAATACAGTAGAAAGACTGAGTAGAAAGACCTGCTCCTCTTCTCGGTGCCGCTTTTAGAAATACGGTTGTTGTTGTTATCGCCTTGAAAATTTAAAAGAAAAATTAACTGTAGATGGGTTGAAATATTAATAACATTTTAAAAGGAAAAACATCTCTTATGTTTTATTTTCGACACCCGGAAAGTTTAATCATTGTCTATTCTCACTTCCGATGAATTTCTTCCTTTGTCAATATCATAAGCAACAAACTAGAGAAAGCGGTCTTTTTCGTCGCGTTACTGACGATCATTAAGATTATCAATGACATATGTCCGTCCATATTGATTCAGTTTTCCTCATCACATCAAAAGCAGAATTTGCGAACGAATCTTAAGAATATTTTGAACTTGCCTTACTGATAACGAAAGTGTTTCTAACCTTTAACGAATTGAGTTTAAGTCAAATGCAGAAAGGGCGGTTTTCAAATAGAAAAGAAAGCAGCATGCTGAGGAAGAGTGCAATGCTGACTAAACTTACCAGTTTTTTCGAATTACCATAGCAACAGAATTATATTTGCTACCTTTCTTTTGTGCTTTGACTCAATTTCATGTTCCTATTTTTGGGTGCAATATATATCCGGAAGTTTGAAATACTTTGAGTAAGCTAAAGCCTTTATACAATAGATCTCAGTTGCCTTAATCGTTTAATAAGTATCATTAGAAACAAACTAAAATATTCGACATACTTGTAAAAGATTGTCGATGTGCGTAAATAAGATAACAAAGATGGCAAGAGGGAATCAAGTCCTCTCTTTAACATGGTAAATGTTGTACTCGGTAATGAAACTAAGAAAGATCTTTTCATCGTCTCGTCAGGAAAGAGTAACGAAGGCTGAGAAGCAACAGGCTTTTCACAAGAGGTCTCAAATTCATCAACTGTTTCATAAGCAATAAAAGAAGGAAAAATAGCTAAAATTCTAAAATTTTTCACGGGCTGACAAGGATTTTCCATAACTCCTCTCCACCCATTTTACTTGGTTTTACCTCATCTCAGCGATGTCAGAGTTTGTAAACGATTGAAATCTTATGAACATACCTCACTGATAACGAAGTACTTCGTATCCTCTTAAAAATAAGTTTGAGTCAAATTTAACCGAAGGTGGTTTTTCCAATGAATAAGAAAACAACAAGCCAAGGAATAAGGATAGAGAATAAACACACCACTATTAAGACTCGAAATTAGTTTTCCAAATGTCCGACATATGATATCTAAATGTCGGAAGACGTTTTGAGTGCAGGTGAACAGGAACAACAGATAAGCTTTACTACACTTGTTCGTCGTTAATTCAAACAAGGTTCTGTATCTAAGTGAATCCAAACCGCCGACAAAGCAGCCTCCTCTGGGGAATCAATACCTGAGTACCAAATAAATGAAGAAGAATAGTTTCTAGAAACCTTGAATGGAGTGTTGAAAGCAATCTAACTGGCTGAGGAAACATTTCAATTTTTTTTTTAATGTTGTTAATGATGAATAGTCCACAAAATTTTCTTTTTTCCTCTAAAAAAACTTCTTCAGTCGATTTTTCATTTCTTATGTCTGCTGAACTGGTCATTTTCCTTTGTTAAAAATAAACTTCTCTTGAAAACTTGGTTCCCTGTTATATTCAGTTCAAGGAATTGCCTATCTTAACTCAAGTTATTAATTACAGGTTTGGATTATATTTCCAATGAAGTATTCGCAAGATAACAGTGTAGAAGTTTAATGAAAAGAAATCTTTAAGGCGATGGTGAAGACCGTGCATCTTTTACATGTAGTCATATAAAGACTGCGTTGTTGAAAGCTGGTAATAATTTCTTAATTAAAAACTTTATTTTCTTACAAGGTACCTCAAAAGAATAATCATCAAGTAGACAGTCTCTTTTTCTGTTGTAATATCACATCTTAAATTAAAAACTATTTTCATGAACAAGAAATTAATCAACAGTCTTGTGTTTCACTGTCTCACAGGCGGGATCATAAAGGAGGTAATTAAGGGGGAAATGATAAGTTAATTCAGTCATCATCCTCGATTATTTTGCGTTCGACTCCAAGCGAAAGAAAATCCTTCGGAAGCCCACTAATCGTTGCGCTTGTATCGTTGCTTAGTTTTCTATAAGCGACAAAATGCATTGGTTTTCATTTTAATCATTAAGATGTTTGTACTGTTTCTATCCTTAGTCAACTCTTATGAGTCTTCTCGTCTACGCTCAGCCAGATTCAAAGACAGGAGTGTTTCGCGTAACCAATTTGCAGACCCCAGATCATATAAGAGGGTCTCAATGCGGTTAACCGTGAAAACAAAGGTGTTAACTGTTAGCCGTAAATCGGCCAAACATTTTAACCGTTAGCCGTAAAAGCCATCACCTCATTGGGACCCTCCGATAAAAACTTAAAGTCAAAATGCAATATTCAAAGCGTCGCGTTTTAAGGTGTTTTGGCACCTACAGTGTGTTTTATTTGAGGCGACTTTGTCCCTAAGTTTTTGCGTTCATTTACATAGTTTACATAAACGAATGCAAACTCTTGAAGGCTGTATTTTATATCGACGTCTGGAAATATATTCATAATGAAGCAATTCAAGTGAGAGTTAATAAGGGAATAACATGACTTTTTTCGGGAATATTGTTTATTTGCGCCCTTGTAGTGTCATTTGCGGCCCGAGCGCTTCGCGAAAAGAAATCTTTAAGGCGATGGTGAAGACCGTGCATCTTTTACATGTAGTCATATAAAGACTGCGTTGTTGAAAGCTGGTAATAATTTCTTAATTAAAGACTTTATTTTCTTACAAGGTACCTCAAAAGAATAATCATCAAGTAGACAGTCTCTTTTTCTGTTGTAATATCACATCTTAAATTAAAAACTATTTTCATGAACAAGAAATTAATCAACAGTCTTGTGTTTCACTGTCTCACAGGCGGGATCATAAAGGAGGTAATTAAGGGGGAAATGATAGGTTAATTCAGTCATCATCCTCGATTATTTTGCGTTCGATTTCAAGCGAAAGAAAATCCTTCGGAAGCCCACTAATCGTTGCGCTTGTATCGTTGCTTAGTTTTCTATAAGCGACAAAATGCATTGGTTTTCATTTTAATCATTAAGATGTTTGTACTGTTTCTATCCTTAGTCAACTCTTATGAGTCTTCTCGTCTACGCTCAGCCAGATTCAAAGACAGGAGTGTTTCGCGTAACCAATTTGCAGATCCCAGATCATATAAGAGGGTCTCAATGCGGTTAACCGTGAAAACAAAGGTGTTAACTGTTAGCCATAAATCGGCCAAAAATTTTAACCGTTAGCCGTAAAAGCCATCACCTCATTGGGACCCTCCGATAAAAACTTAAAGTCAAAATGCAATATTCAAAGCGTCGCGTTTTAAGGTGTTTTGGCACCTACAGTGTGTTTTATTTGAGGCGACTTTGTCCCGAAGTTTTTGCGTTCATTTACATAGTTTACATAAACGAATGCAAACTCTTGAAGGCTGTATTTTATATCGACGTCTGGAAATATATTCATAATGAAGCAATTCAAGTGAGAGTTAATAAGGGAATAACATGACTTTTTTCGGGAATATTGTTTATTTGCGCCCTTGTAGTGTCATTTGCGGCCCGAGCGCTTCGCGAAAAGAAATCTTTAAGGCGATGGTGAAGACCGTGCATCTTTTACATGTAGTCATATAAAGACTGCGTTGTTGAAAGCTGGTAATAATTTCTTAATTAAAGACTTTATTTTCTTACAAGGTACCTCAAAAGAATAATCATCAAGTAGACAGTCTCTTTTTCTGTTGTAATATCACATCTTAAATTAAAAACTATTTTCATGAACAAGAAATTAATCAACAGTCTTGTGTTTCACTGTCTCACAGGCGGGATCATAAAGGAGGTAATTAAGGGGGAAATGATAGGTTAATTCAGTCATCATCCTCGATTATTTTGCGTTCGATTTCAAGCGAAAGAAAATCCTTCGGAAGCCCACTAATCGTTGCGCTTGTATCGTTGCTTAGTTTTCTATAAGCGACAAAATGCATTGGTTTTCATTTTAATCATTAAGATGTTTGTACTGTTTCTATCCTTAGTCAACTCTTATGAGTCTTCTCTTCTACGCTCAGCCAGATTCAAAGACAGGAGTGTTTCGCGTAACCAATTTGCAGATCCCAGATCATATAAGAGGGCCTCAATGCGCTTAACCGTGAGCCGTAAAACGGCCAAAGCATTTTGCCTTTAGGCGTAAAAAATTGACAAATTTTAATCGTTAGTCGTAAAAAGAGTTAGCCGTAAAAAATGTTTCTGGTGAAAACAAAGGTGTTAACTGTTAGCCGTAAATTGGCCAAAAATTTTAACCGTTAGCCGTAAAAGCCATCACCTCATTGAGACCCTCCGATAAAAACTTAAAGTCAAAATGCAATATTCAAAGCGTCGCGTTTTAAGGTGTTTTGGCACCTACAGTGTGTTTTATTTGAGGCGACTTTGTCCCGAAGTTTTTGCGTTCATTTACATAGTTTACATAAACGAATGCAAACTCTTGAAGGCTGTATTTTAGATCGACGTCTGGAAATATATACATAATGAAGCAATTCAAGTGAGAGTTAATGAGAGTTAATGTTATATTGCCGTACTTTCTCTTGAATCGGGGTGGGGAAGCTTGATAAAAAGAATTATTTAAACCAGAAATGCAGAAGTTTGGAGTACTCTCTCAATGCACGATCATTCACCCTGGGTTTTGATGAACTTCTGGACATTCGGGAAAAAGTCTTCCATTGCTTTTGTAAAGTATATTTATCAGAAGATACACGCGTGTTTGTACGTCACAACCGTAGTTAGACTGTAAACATAGACTCTCATCTAAAAACTTCCATTGATCACGCACTTCAATCTTTAAAATTGCAGGAGTCTTACATCTGTTTGTCAATCAATCCGAAACGTAGACATCATAAACCCAGTAGCCCATAAAACGAAACCTATGGACGGAATGTTTCTTGAAGCCTTTCTTGTGAAATATACAGTAAGATTTTAATTTCGGCAAGATAATTTGCTCTTTTTAAAAACATTGATATTCTTTGCACTGAAGTAGCTCGTTTAATACAGTGAACTATAAGACTCGTATATTGATGGCTTTGTTAGAAATTCCTCATTTAAACAAATCAGCCATTTTGAAACTTATGACTCCCAACTTGTATTTGGCTGCGATAGCTAAATGTTCTCCCTCGTTTAATGATTTTTCCCTCTTGTTTTTTGCCAACGCAATAAAACGCGACGATAAAGTGGTCAACAAAATCTCTTGACATCAAAAGATGAAAAACGGTCATAAATTGCAAACTTAAAAAACGTCGTTTTACTGCGGTAATTAGTTATTCGTAATAAAACAATTTGATAAGAGCTAAGAGGTCGTCCGCTCATGCAGGATAACTCGAATTGCATCGGCATGAAACCTGTTTTTAAAAAAGTCGTGATATAAAAACCGCCGTCAATATTATACCGAAAGCAAACTTAAATATTTACCGGCTTGGAACCTTAATAGCGAGTCTATAATAATTTTACTAGTAGTTTCGCCATTCGTCTTTTTCTTGATTTCGTCCTCTCATGCTTTTGCGAAGCTAAACCCCGATGTTCTAGATCCCTAATGTAACTTAGAGAGGCCTACCCCAACGCAAATGCAAATGCAAACGTCAATGCAAGAAATAAAATAGAAAATAATACATGTGCGCGCGTAGATATGGAATTTCTCCTCGAGTGTTTAACTGACAGCTCACGAGTGAGCGCAGCGAACGAGTGAGATGTCGAGTTGAACACGGGAAGAGAAATTTCATACCTACAAGCAACCATGTATTATTATGTTTTTCATTTAAACACAATAGCCCTTTACTAACAAGAAAGTCGACTCTATTAATGAATGAAAATAAAAAGATCGACAATCCCCAAATACAAATTGTAAAGTGCATTGGCGCACTCAAGATGAAAACATGCGTTGAATCACAACAAAAACAATGGGCCTAATTTTCAACATACAAAATTCTCAGGTATTGAATTGGTCCTTACCGGCGGAAGAAATCATTCAGGTAAACGGCCATAATCGACCTATGGCAAATCTTCCAGTTGTCGATTTTCTTTCTCAGCCGCGAGAAATGCCATTACTAAAGCCACTAAATACGTAACTTTCGGTTTTTCATTTCGTATTTTTCCTTTCTAAGAAAGTTTCAACGTCACTGTCTGTAAGCGTCGATACGGATATTTCAGTTTTCCAGCTGCCATAATTGGAAAATATTCCGACAAACGACCTTGGATTGAGAATGGTGAAGGCTTTGCCGTTCTTTCATCAACCTGACCGAGCGGCGCGAGAGGCGTGTAACGTGTCAGCAGCTGATTAGCGATATAAAACACACGTGAAAAAATATCGCATTTTTTTCACGTGTGTTGTTAAGGCTTTCCTAAGGGCTGGAAATCCCTGTATAACACAGTAGTTTGTATAATAGAACATTTTCATTTTCTTGAGTTTGTATTTACGTTTGCTTCCCACACGTGTGAATCGGCAAAAACCCAATCATTCTCGGCCATCTTGGAAAAATACTTCTTGCGCTTGCGTATCTCTCTTTCCTTGCGTTTGCGTTGAACGTGTGAACTCGCTTGCATTGCCATTTGCGTTTGCGTTTGCATTTGCATCGCACATGTGAGCAAGTCTTCAGATCCTTCGATAGAATGACGTACTTATAATTACAGTGCTGAATGCGTTTTCAATCCGACAATCGGCAAAGTTTCTTTTATCTTGAGTCGTTCTGTTTTCATTTCACGACGTTCTACCCTTCTTCATAAAGAATTATAATTAAAATATAAGGTCTGCGTGTTCATAAACAGACATGCTTGCTGTGAGTGCTATCACTGGTCGATATATAGAGGATATTACACGGTGAATAGAAGACATGAATTGTATGTTCGAGTGGCAAGAGCGGTATCAAACGAGTAAACGCAGCAAACGAGTGAGGTATTAATCAAATGAATATAGGGGGTAACTTTTTAAAGAAACTGTGGTGCTGCGTCGGTGGGAGAGTATAACAGGGTAATTAAGTGTTATCAACTGTGTTGAAAACGTAAATTGGCCACCTTAAAGAGTTTAAAGGCTGACGTTTCGAGCGTTGGCCCTTTGTCAGAGCGAGTGAAGGAGTTGTGGGTTTTGTGTGGGTTTATATGCAGAAAATGGAGCCACGCTATCGGTGAGAATATGGTGACGAGAAAACAAGAATAAATTAGTTGAATGAAAAGCGCTTTAAGAATGCCAATTTGGAAAATGAATTTTTGTTCTAGAATTTTGCGACTTTCCGAAATACCTAGATGTAGGGAAAGACCGCAAACTGCCATGTGCTGTTTAGAATGATTAGGGAGATTAAAGTGTATTGCGACCGGTTTGGATGCGTCCTTGTCATTTCTTTCTACGTCGCGAAGGTGTTCACGGAATCGGTCACCTAGTCGTCTTCCTGTGTCACCAATGTATAACTTTTTGCAATGAGTGCAAGTTATGTAGTAAATGACATTGGCGGAGGTGCACGTAAATTTATCAGAGATCTTAATGGATCTCCTGGGTCCCGACATTTCCCCTACGTTATGAATGAAAGGACAAGTTTTGCATCGCATCGTGAGCGAGCGCATTTGAAAGTTCCAGGTTGGTCATTGGTTTGAAATGAACTTCTGACCAAAAAGTTGCCTATGTTTTTGTCATGTTTGAATGAAATTAGTAGAGGTTGCGACAAGATAGTACCAGTCTCTGAATCGTTTTGGTGTAATTTAAAGTTTTTAAGATCACTCATCACTGATCATTACAAACCTTTCAAGGCTGTTCAGCACGGACAGTTCAAAAAATTGACCTGTGTTTACTCGCAACTTTCGACGACTTCCTTGAAAATTTGGCTTTCTCGTTCTTTTGTTGTCCGGGAAATGCTAATTCACATCTTCATCGCTTACCGCAACAAATCTTGCTGCCAATTAACAATCGGAACAACAGACAAACCAAGTTCATTCAGCAAGGTTTAAAGAGGCTCGAATCGTGACGTCGTTGCTTAATATCACCGCACCACGCGTTACATGCGAAAAATACGCCTCTCGGTTCCTGGATGTGGTAGTCATATTGATACTACGAGTATGTACGTGAGTGTCTTAGTTCCCGGTAAAGCACTCTCGTCCATATAATAACCGTGGTTCTTCAAGAGGTTATAAACACGATTTTGACTTTTTAATTCGCGCATATTTTCGCATTTCTTTGCTTTGCGCACAGTGCTTTTCAATTAAGCAGTAGAAGACTTTTTTCCGTGTTCACACAGCCTCCATATGTGGGTGGGGAGGGGGTGGGAGAGTCCGTCTAAGTTATTCATCTCGGATTTGTTAAAAGTCACATTAATTTTGGTTCAAGCTGTCATGCAAATGATCACAACGTCGAGTAAGTTTAGTGAACTGTTTTTATTGAAAGGCAAACCGTACTGTATCAATTGTCTCTTCGTATACTTTTTCCAATTCATGTTAAGATTTTAATGGAAACCAAAAAATTTAATAGAAATTCATGTGGCTTGGCAGAGAAAGGTTAAAGTTATTTAGAAACAAACTTCATTCAGTTAATAGTTTTCCTACCATTAATCTACGCTCTCCTAAGATTACCTGGAGTGTTAGAAAGGTCTGGGGCCCTGTAAACTAGTTGTAATAAATCTTCTCTGAATCCTGGCATCCGAAGAGCGTAAATTATAGGATTTACAATTTAGCTAAGAATAGAACTAGCCCAACCATGTACATATGAACATTTATGAAACAAGTGAAGTAAGAGCAGATACATGCTTCATATATTATCGCTGGTAGAAAACAAAGTAAAGATACAAGTGAGACGATAAGCGCAGTATCCATCAGTTTTCTTTCTCTTTTGGAATTAAGGATGACGACTACATCGTACTTTAATAATAATGAGGATGTAAGATACACAGATAGCAAATAGAGAAACTGCATGAAATGGGAGATACAAGTAAGCATTAATTACCTCAAATAACCAATTTAGCATAGGAAAATTTGAGCGGCCTCTTTAACAATAGCTATTAACCAAATAAAGATAATTATGGCTCTATAAACCCATTTGCTCACAAAGGGATGCCTGAATGGACAAAATGTTGCGTGTAGCCGTTCTAAGGATATAGCAATAAGATTTGTAAGGGAAGTGAACGAGAATAAATGTTGAAATGCAATGGGTAAATAAAAAGACCAAATAGTCTTTCGTCTGTAATTCCATAGATGACAGTCCCACACCATTGCGTATTCAATAAGTAGAGGCCCAGAGACTACGCCTAATAAGAGATCGACTATCGCCAAATGGATGACTAGATATGTACTCTGCCGTTGTAGCTAACGCTTCTTCTTCACAAGAACAACAAAGGTGATAATATTAAGAATGACTATGGCCAGGGGGACACTCGATGATGAGGACTACAAGCCATGAAATATACTGTAAAGCTGAGGAGAAAGGCTGCATTTTCTCTGAGCTCTGTTGCTGCTATGAAAATAATAGAAAACAGTTCAATTTGAGATATAATGAAATATGAATTCAATTTTCTCAATAAAGAATTATGTCAAATATTTTTTAGCTTTTTTTGACCGACTAAGTTTCGTCCGCTAATTTAAACTGATCCTCGTGTTTCTTTATGCGAGATTCATCCGAGTTTAAAGACCTACTCCTCTTCTCGGAGCTGCTTTTAAGAAATACGGTTGTTGTTGCTACCGCTTTGAAAATTTCAAAGACAAATTAACTGTAGGTATCGTGATATATAGCTAAAATTTTTAAAAGCAAAAAATCTCCCAAGTTTTTTTTTCCTCAATCAGAAGTTTAATCATTGTCTTTTCTCGCCTTGGAGAAATTTCTTCCTTTGTCAATATCATAAGCAACAAACTAGAGAAAGATATCTTTTTCGTCGCGTTACCTTATTCTTATTAGAACATAACCTTACCTTATCTATGACATATTTCCGTCCAGCGAAGGTAGAATTTGCAAACTAATCTTACGAACATTTTGAACTTACCTCACTGATAACGAAAGCGTTTCTATCTTTTAACGAATTGAGTTTGAGTCAAATGCGGAAAGGACGGTTTTCAAATAGAAAAGAAAGTAGCATGCTGAGGAAGAATACAATGCAAACTAAACTTATCACTATCAGAACTCCAATTTAGTTTCTCCGAATGATTGACAGAAAATAGCTGAAAGGAGAACGACATTTTTAGCGCAGCTTAATAAGACTTACAGACAGAAGCATCCGCCTAAACTCTGCGATTGTTAATGTGATTAAAGTCCCTGTATCGTCGTAAATCCACCTACGAAACAGCTGAATGTAGAGAATCATCATTAGCATATCAAACGAGTGGAAAGAAATAGTTTGTAAAATCCTTGAATGGAGGTTTGCAAGCTTTTGGTTTTTTCGGGAAAAATTATATCATTGAAGCAGGCAAGTTTACTGACTTTGAAAGATTTGTTAGAAATAGGAGGTCCATTTGTAATTTATTTTTCCTTTTTAAAGGAGTTTGGGTACACTCGAGAAGTCAAACTAAGTGATGGTGGCTCTTACGGCAAGATGTAACTTGATTGGCAATGTGAATGTCAGATGCAGAAATAGAGTTGAAAATTTTATCGCGATTAATCACAAATTCAGATTGTCGGTAACCATAGCAACATAATTATATATGCTACCTTTCTTTTGTACTTTGACTCATTTTCACGTTCCTTTTTTTAAATTGGTGTAATACATATTCAGAAGTTTGATGATTCAATCTCTCTCTCTCTCTTTTTGGAGCAAATTTCTTCTTTTTCCAACAATACAACTTTTTTTTGATATACTCTGAATAAGCAAAACCCTTTGTTCAAGTGGTCTCAATTGCCTTAAGGTTACTTCCCACCTTCGCGGGTGTCCTTCTGCAAAAAAATTCGTACGGCAAGGACCTTGTTTTCGAGAGAGATTTCGACTGCATTATGTTCTAAAGATACAAGAGTATCATTTAACGCTTGAAACAATTGAGTGGATATTTTGATATTACATTTCTGGTGTATATACTAAGGAGCTCCTTCAGTATGAAATATCATTTCAGCAAGTCCCATACATCAGGTAAGCGCGTGAACTTACCCAGCGAAATTTCTGTGCGAAGGTATTTGTATTCGGCGGTATCTGCGAAAAGGGGTTAACGTTCTTTCTTTAAGGTAAGGTCTTAACTGTGTGTTACCTCGCCAGTAAGAAATTCTACTCGCTGGCCTGACCAATTTGGTGTTAAGGTAGGGTTGTATGTCTGATAAATTCCGTCTAGATCTATATGATGTCCCACGATAAATCTCGCTGCTTAATAACGTTTGAGCGGAAAATTTTTTCGATTAAAACGGTTTGAGCATCATCATTTAATAATGATGCTCAAACAGTTTCATTAGCAAAGCAAGGTTTACCTTTGCTTCTGTGCTTTCGAAGCAAGATAATGAATTATTTCTGTGGTAGTTAGATGGCAGATGCTTAAAATCACATGGTGTATTATCCAACTGTTGGAACCTAACTCGAGCAAAATAATTTATTATGGAATGAATCCTAACATCACATCTCAAATATTCCTTCCCTGTAAGATGACGTGCTCTCAGTAAGTTAGTCGGTTTTCTAACTAATTGTATTGTATTATTTCGCAGTTTCAAAAACAGAATCCTAAAAATGCTTTCGTTCTTTTGCTATTTCTTACCCACTCTCTCGGGTAATCAGTCCTTAATTACCTGTCTTATCTCCGTGAAGGAAGAACCTTAATTACTCGGGCTTTCCGAAGGAAACGTCCGAGGCATTAAAATTCGGCTTCGTTTTTTTTTTTTTTTTTTTTTTTTTTTTGTGTTCAGTCACAAAACGCAGTTCCACTACAACGCATGCATGAAGTGTAGGCGCATGCGTAGAATGAACCTTAGAGCGCATGGTTTAAAGCAATGGCTGCCTTCGTGGACAGTTCCATGCTTGATGTACGCGAAAGAAATTCGATGGCTATTGCGCCCAATATACATACAAAGTCACACACCGTTCGCGGTAGACCCCCACTAAAACTTGTGGAGCGTTTTGGGAACGGGTCGGTCCACAAACTTTACGAGAGATCAATTTACGAGCGATCCTTTACGACTGAACCTTTTATTGAGAAATGTCAAGCGAAACCTGCTATATCAAAGGAGTTATCTCATATTATGTTTACATGTAAACACAACCGTGTATTTAGACGTGATCGAGAACCCAGTAGAATGACAGAAGCTACTCTGAAACGTCTCAGAAGAAAGGACAGAAAACTGAAGGAATTTGTTTATGAACGTATTCGTCCAGGCATACCGAAGTCCTCTTGACTACGTCGTTATGTGAAGGTTAGAAGAGTTACAAAGAATGTTTGTAAGCTTAATACAAAGAGGGTAAGATTAAATAAAGTGACATGAGAAGAAGGATTTGTTGCATTGTTCTGTGAGGGTATATCAAAGGATAATTAAATTGAAGTATAGAGCAAGTGAGTACTTATCAATGTTTTCTTGTAATAGACCCATGTGTCTTTATAAGAGTCAGACACATGCATCAAACTATTGTGAATTTCAACTGAGTTCAGATATAGAGAAAAACCCTGGTCCTACTCCAATGTACATTGACCCTAGCAAAACAATAATAGCACCATATAGCCAAGCTAATGAATTGGTATTTGGACAGAATTCAGGAAAAAATGTGTTACAATGAGTTTATGCTCTTTCATTTACAATAAAAAACAAGGAATCAATTCTGTTAATGATCTCGTGTCAATAATGAATATTGAAAATAAGTTGTATTCAAGTTTGTCTCAGTTAACCAGACAATCATTTTTAATGCAGACAGAATTACCCACACTTTTATATGTGTTCGAGACTGACTATAAACTTCAATACAGTGAGAGCTACACTGGTACTATTCATCAAGAAGCTACAGTAGAAGGATATCAGTACTGTACCTCCTTAGATAGAGCCTCTCAATCACTTATATCCGAAAATTTCGACAATTTTGTCTTGACAATAGGATGTACTGCAGTTGCTATCTATTGTAAAGGTAATGTGGGCTTGAATATATTCGATTCTCGTGCAAGGGATATATTTATGGTAGAAGCCATCCTCAAGGTAAATGTGTGCTGCTTGAAGTATTATCACTGAATAGCTTAGTACATTATTTTTAGAATATACATAACGATGATATATTTGAATTGAAAGGGATTAACATTGATAAAGTTCAAAATAGTACCCTTTTTCAGAGTCATGCCTGTGAATCCAGAAAGTTCAATGTGAGTTGTGCTGTGGTTGTTTATTCACCCTGCTCCTCTGTAATAAAATCATGTAGTTATTGGAATTCAAACACGTCATCTGATGTTATTCAGTATGGCAAAAGATTATACGAAAATTCATCTTTGAACAAGTATTTACCGTTAGATGATTTACCAAAAACTGTTGATATTTGTAGAACTGTGGTAAGTTTAGATCTTAAAAGTGATTACAGTGAAGGAATATTGTCTGATTCAGTTGACAGCAAATCACTTCTCGAAAATCTTGTAAGAAATAATAGTGAATGCACAGGGTTTTTGATGTGGTTTTCAGTTTTCTGTACGACATGTATTTTTAAACCCACAAAAAGGTCAAAATATGTCTATTCCCTCTTGGTGTTTACTGAAAGTCAACTGCCTCTAATTGAATATACTAAAACTGTAAATAGCACTGCTTCTCTTGTTGCGGCCATCAGCAATATTCAAAAATTGCATAACGCTGGAGGATATCACAAAATTCAGTTTATAACATGTTCAGCTAAAGCTGTTGTGAGAGCTGAAACGAAAAATATAATAAAAATTAAAGGCAAAAACAAAATTATGAAGCAATGGAACCGTCAAAAAAGAGAATGTTAATAGAAAAAAAAACAAGCAAGGGATACTGCAAATAAAACGAATTCTGCTGCGATTTTAATGATTTGCATCATAGTAAAGAATGGTAAAGGATTGACTTCTAAAATTTTATTAAGAACACCAAGATGGACCTGGCAGATGTTTCAATGACAGGACGGAAAACGCGTGCACTGTAAGTACCTCCCGTTGTCCCATACAAAGCCTTAGAAAACTTTTCTAAGGCTTTGTATGGGACAACGGGAGGTATTTACAGTGCACACATTTTCCGTCCTGTCAGAAGGATAAGACAAATTAATTAAATTTTTGAAAATCGCCACAAAAATTGCTAATTTAAACGCACCCTAAGTAAGCCCGAGTTCACACAGTTATGCGTCTAGTTTCTTCACATTTTTGATTCCCGGTTTTGTCACCCGGGTCACCTAGTTCTGTCTCTCTTGGGTAGTCAGTCCTATTTGGGCTGTTGTCATCTGAAGGCAGAACCTTTCCTTTTTTTAATTTGGTTCTATCTCTCTTAATTAAAGCTGTGGATGTTATTTCTAATTAAGTATTCGCAAGATAAGTTTTGCGAACAGAAATCTTTAAAGCGGTTATAACGACTGTGCATCCAGTATAATATGGAGCTACATAAAAAATTGCGTTGTTGAAAGTTGGTAATAATGTCTTAATTAAAGACTTTATTTTCTTACAAGGTAAGTCATAAGTAAAGCAAACATACTGGACAAGACTTCAAAAGTGTAATTATAAATTAGACAGTCTTATTGTTTTAAAACTAATACAGTTATAATCTCATATCTTGAAATAAAAATACTTTCATGAGTAAGACATTTATTGACAGACTTGCGTTTCACTGTCCCACAGGCGAGATCGTAATTAGAGCATGTTAAGTTGAGTGCAGCTGAACCGAAATTTTGGATGAAAGCGTACACTTGCTGTATTGAGTTAATTTGGACGAAGCTCTCTACTTTATCGTAATTAAACTGCAAAATGCTATCGGAAATGAGCTATTTCCTAGATCCTAAAGTTGAATCTTTAAAAGCTGTCGGTTAGTACCTGAGAATTATAATATTAAAGAGGAAAAGTGACCCAGCCGACAACACTTTTGAAAATAGAAGAACACGGTGACATTTATTTCCTTAGATCTATCGGTTCCTTTTTTATTTAATTTAAGAGTAACTCCAAAGGGAAAAGAAAGTATTCTCTCTTCATAATGATTCCAATTTTTTTATATTTGGAGACTCCTCGATGATTTTTTCGTTCCACAAAAAGAAAAACCTAACTGACCGGAAGCTCACTAATCGTTCTACTTATATCGCTGTTTAGTTTTCTAGGTGCACAGCTTTTCATTTTAATCATTTAGATTTTTGTACCGTTTCTGTCCTTAGTCTACTCCCATGTCACCAGAAAATGAAATGGAAATGCATGTTGCTAGGCTAAGAAGTTAAAGTTATTTAAAAGAAAATTTTATGTATAGTTTTCCCATCATCAATCTACGCTCTCCTAAGGTTGCGAAGTGGCAGGTTTGCTGGGGCGATACGAGAAAGGTCTGGAACCCTGTAAACTAGCTGTAATAAACCTTCTCTGAATCCTGGCATCCGAAGAGCGTAAATTATAGGATTTACAAGTGAGTTAGCTAAGAATAGAACTACCACAGCCATGAAAATATGAGAATTCGTCATAAAACAAGTGGAGGAATGGTCAATACATGCTACATATATTGTCCCTGGCAGAAGACAAAGTAACGATACAAGTGAGACGATAAGCGCAGTACCCGTCAGTTTTCTTTCTCTTTTGGACCTAGAATGGATTTAAGGATGACGACTACATCGTACTTTGATAGTAATGAGGATGTAAGATACACAGATAACAAATAGGGAAACTGCATAAAATAGGAAATACAAGTAAGTACTAATTACAGTTCGATTAGCAATTTCCCATAAGAAAATTTGAGCGACTTCTCTAACAATAGGTATTAACCAAATGACAATAATTATGGCTCTATAAATCCATTTCCTCACAAAGCGATGCCTGAATGGACAAAATGTTGCGTGTAGCCGTTCTAAGGAAATGGCAATAAGATTTGTAAGGGAAGTGAAATAGAATAAATGTAGAAATACAGAAGATAAACGACGAGACCAAATAGTCTTTCGTCTGTAATTCCATAGAGAACAGAGCTGCGACATTCCTCTTTCAATCTGTAGCGGCCCGGAGACTACGCCTACTAAAAGATCGGCTATCGCCAGGTGGATGATCAAATATGTACTCCGCCGCTGTAGCTGACGCTTCTTCCTCAAAAAGACAACAACTGTGATGATATTAAGGATGACTATGGCCATACATTCGATGATGAGGACCACAAGCCACGGAATACACTGCGAATTTGAGGAGATAAGCTGCATTTTCTCTGAGCTCCGTTAGCTGTCATGAAAAAAACAGGAAACAGTTCACTTAGAGATAAAATGAAATATGAAATCAATATTCTCAGTAAAGAAATGTATGTCAAAGATTTCTTTTTACATTTTTCGAGGTGTTTTGACCGACTAAGTTCCGTCTGTTAACTTACACTGATCCTCTTGCTTCATGCGAGATCCATATCCGGAAATTTAATCATTCAGCCTATTCCTTATTTTTTCTTTCGATAAAGACGAATTTACTAATATTGAACTTTTTCGATGTTCACTGACTAAGCGGAAAGCTTTGCCACTAGTGATTTCAATTGCTTGAAGGAAATTTATAGCCTCCAAAGACAGATGGCAACAAAAAATTTAGAGATCTTCTGGAATATAGTAGAAAGACTGAGTATAGAAAGACCTGCTCCCCTTCTCGGTGCCGCTATTCGAAATACGGTTGTTGTTGTTGTAACCGCCTTGAAAATTTCAAAAACAAATTGACTGTAGGCACGGTGAGATATATCCAACATTTTTAAAAGGTAAAACATCTCTTATGTTTTATTTTCTACACCCAGAAGTTTAGTCATAATCTTTTCTCGCTTCGGATAAATTTCTTCCTTTGTCAATATCATAGGAAACATGTTAGAGTAAAATACATTAAAAGTTCACACGGCAACCAGGTGGACATTTAGATATGGTTTGATGCTACACTGGTTTACAGATTTAATGAATGTAACCGAAGATGTTACAATTCATGGACCCAACGTTTCGACACTCCTGTCTAGTGCCTTCATCAGAGGTGATCTAAACGCTGCAACAAGAGGAGCTTTTATATGATCGCTAATTAGCTACCTTTTTTCTGACGAGGTGTAAATAGGCGTCAGGAAGCAAGCCGCCATCGTCACGATTTAAAGGAGCCTCCAAACAAAGGCGCTGGTGGTAACGCCGATTAGTGAAAGGTTTTTGTATAGCCATTTGCCTTTAGGGCATTAGAAACATATTTCCTCTCCTCAGCCTTCGAATCGAGTGAAGATGGTAGACAGTCAGCCCTCTTGAGAAAAGTTATGAATAGCCACAACGTTAAAGTTGCTCAAAAACCTTTTCAGACTTCGGGGCATATTTTCGCCAAACCAAAGGATCCTGTCACGAAAGAACAACGAACCGACGCCACTAATCGGCGTTACCACTAGCGCCTTTGTTTGGAGGCTTGGCATATTAACTCCGCCCACGCTCCTTTAAATCGTAACGATGGCGGCTTGCCAAATGACTTTGTCGTGAGACAACAGAACAAACTTATAATATCATGTCAAATATTACTTTTTTACGTTTTTTAACGTGTTTTGACCAACTAAGTCTCGTCCGTTGACTTAAAGTGATCCTCATGTTTCTTTATGCAAGATTCATATTCGGCAATGTAATCATGATCAACCTTTTCCTGAATAGGCGGAAAGCTTTGCCACTAGTGATCTCAATTGCGTTCTCAGAAAAAAACTTATAGCCTCCAAAAACAGATGACAACAAACAAATTTCAAAAATCTTCCGGAAATACAGTAGAAAGACCTGCTCCTCTCCTCAGGGCTGCTATTAGAAATACGGTTGTTGTTGTTGTTACCACCTTGAAAATTTCAAAGACAGATTAACTGTAGGTACGGTAAAATGTAACTAACATTTTTAAAAGCAAAAACATTTCCTATGTTTTATTTTCCACACTCAGACATTTAATCATTGTCTTTTCTCGCTTCGGATGAATTTCTTCCGTTGTCAATATAATAAACAACAAGCCTGAGAAAGATATCTCTTTCGTCGCGTTACGATGATTAACATCATCAATGACATATTTCCGTCCATATTGATTCAGTTTTGCTCATCTCACCGAAGTTAGAATTTGCAAACCAATCTTGAGAATATTTTGAACTTACCTCAATGATAACGAAAGTGTTTCTATCCTTTAACGAATGGAGTTTAAGTCAAATGCAGAAAGGGCGGTTTTCAAATACAAAAGAAAGCAGCATGCTGAGGAAGAATACAATGCTGACCAAACTTATCACTAATAGAACTCCATTTAGTTTTTGCGAATGATTGACAGATAATGGCTGGAAGGAAAACGATATTTTTATAGCAGCTAAACAAGAATTACAGATAAAAGCATCGCGATTTTTAGTGTGTTTAAATTCCTGTATCGTCGTAAATCCACGTACAAAACAGCTAAATATAGAGAATCGACATAAGCACATCAAACGAGTGGAAATAAATAGTTTCTAAAATCCTTGAATGATGGTTTGAAAGCTTTTGGTTAAAATTTTCCACAGGCTTACAGAGGATTTTCAACAACTTCTCTCCACCCATTTTAACTCGCTTTACCTCTTCTCCCCAAAACCAGAGTTTGTAAACGAATTAAATTTTGCTAACATACCTCATCATTGATAACGAAGTAAATTTAGTCAAATTTGACCAAAGGCGGCTATCTCAATGAATAAGAAAACAACAAGCCAAGGAATAGTGATAGAGAATAAACACACCGCTATCAAGACTCGTAATTAGTTTTGCAAATGTCTGACGTATGATATCTAAATGTCGTAAGACGTTTTGACTGCAGCTAAACAGGAACAACAGGTAAGTTATGCTACACCTGTACGTCGTCAATTCAAAGAAAGTGCCGTATCCAAGCGAGCCTGGAGAATCAATACCTGAATTTCACTGAAATAAATGGAGATAATTAGTTTCTAGAAACCTTAAATGGAGTTTGAAAGCTTTTAGTTTTTACAGGAGAAGTCTATTGAAGAAGACAATTTAACTGGCTGAGAAAACATTTCATGGCCCACAAAATTTTATTTATTCCTTTAAAAAACTTCTTTAGTCGATTTTCCATTTCTTATGTCTGCACGGAACTGGTCATTTTCTTTAAAAATAAACTTCTCTTGAAAACTTAATTCCTTATTATATTCAGTTCAAGGAATTGCCTATCTTAATTCAAGTTATTTTTTACAGTATTCGCAAGATAAATGGGTAGAAGTTTTACGAACAGAAATCTTTAAAGCGGTGATAAAGACAGTGCATCTATGGTATGGAGTTACATAAAGATTGCTTTGTTGAAAGTTGGTAATAATTTCTCAATTAAAGGCTTTATTCTCTTACAAGGTAGGTCATAAGTAAAGCAAACATACTGGACAAGACTTCAAAAGTGTAATCATAGATTAGACAGTCTTATTGTTTTAAAACTAATACAGTTGTAATCTCATATCTTAAATTAAAAATACTTTCATGAGTAAGACATTTATTGACATCCTTGCGTTTCACTGTCCCACAGGCGGGATCGTAATTAGAGCATATTAAGTTGAGTGCAGCTGAACCGAAATTTTGGGTGAAAGCGTACACACACTGTATTGAATTAATTTGGACGAAGCTCTCTACTTTATTGTACATCATGATAAACTGCAAAATACTATCGGAAATGAGCTATTTCCTAGATCCTAAAGTTGAATCTTTAAAAGCTGTCGGTTAGTACCTGAGAATATATAATATTAAAGAGGAAAAGTGACGCAGCCGACAAAACTTTTGAAAATAGAATAACAAGGTGACATTTATTTCTTTAGATCTATCGGTGCGTTTTTACTTAATTTAAGAGTAACTCCAATGGGAAAAGAAAGTATTCTCTCCTCATAATAATTCCGATTTTTTTCATACTGGCTGTTTGAAGATTCCTCGATGATTTTTTCGTTCCACACAAAGAAAAACCTAACTGATCGGAAGCTCACTAATCGTTCCACTTATATCGTTGTGTAGTTTTCTAAAAGCGACAAGATGCATCGCTTTTCATTTTAATCATTTAGATGTTTGTACCGTTTCTATCCTTCGAGTCTACTCTCATATCACCAAAAAATGAAATGGAAATGCGTGTTGCTCGGGCAAGAAGTTAAAGTTATTTAGAAACAAACTTAATCAATAGTTTTCCGACCATTTATCTACGCTCTCCTAAGGTTACAAAGTGGCAGATTTGCTGTGGCGTTACGAGAAAGGTCTGGGACCCTGTAAAATAGCTGTAATAAACCTTCTCTGAATCCTGGCATCCGAAGAGCGTAAATTATAGGATTTACAAGTGAGTTAGCTAAGAATAGAACTACCATAGCCATATTAATATAAACATTCATGAAATAAGTGAAGGAAAAGCCAAGATATGCTGAATATATTATCGCTGGTAGAAAACAAAGTAACGACACAAGTGAGACGATAAGCGCAGTACCCGTCAGTTTTCTTTCTCTTCTGGATCTAGAATGGAATGGAGGATGACGACTACATCGAACTTTGATAATAATGAGGATGTAAGATACACAGATAACAAATAGAGAAACTGCAAAAAATGGGAGATACAAGTAAGCATTAATTACCTCGAAATAACCAATTTCCCATAGGAAAATTTGGGCGACTTCTCTAACAATAGCTATTAACCAAATGACAATAATTATGGCTCTATAAACCCATTTGCTCACAAAGCGATGCCTGAATGGACGAAATGTTGCGTGTAGCCGTTCTAAAGAGATAGCGATGAGAT